>NC_056746.1:304788379-304950879 GCF_019279795.1 Protopterus annectens | reverse complement strand
GTGTTTGAAAATAAGGAAACTAGAGAGCTGAAAATAGGTTAACTGCACACTTTTTTAGCAGGAAGCAGCACCTTCCATTTGTTGTCTTCTTATGTGTTCTTTAAGGCTTGATAAGAAATGTTTGGCTGTTTTTAAGATGAGCAGCAAAGTACTGCTGTACTGTGCTACCTCTGCATGGCAGTCTGCTTTATAACTAGGAAGTTCTTCGGTGGAAAATATGGAAGGAATGTGATCCTTTTCACTGCAAAATGTCTACAGGGTTAGAAATGACTCGATTTAAGATTATATTTCTGGTTGGGATTTAAACCAGGTAAAGCAATGCATGTTGCAGGAAGACGAATTGACAGTTAAAATTGTGCTATTTTAATTTATATTTTTCAAGGAAATGTTCATCTGCTGTTTTTTGTATGTTCTTCAGGCAAAATAGAATATAATGATAGCCCACTGCCTATATTTGACTGCTCTGGACTTCAAAGTTTTATCTCTGAAGTTGCTCTTGACCACTTGGTCTGTCATCTGTTTCCTTTTGCAGGCTATGATCGATACTTTAACAAATACATCCATGTGCGGAAAGGTGGAATTGGTGGTGTCGCCATGCTTCTTGCTGGCTACGTGGTCCTAAGCTATGTATGGGAGTATGATCATATAAGTAAGTATTACACCAAGGACGCTTCATTACATAATTTGCCACATATGGCTAGTATTCAAGTTAGTACACGTGTGTTTTTTTTTTTTTTTTTTTTTTTTTTTAGCTGCATGTTTTCTATATAGTCTCATTGGTTCAATAAAAGTGTGCATACTGAAAATGCAGTTTTCAAGGAAGTGCAGAGAAAAGAAATGTGTGGGGTGAGCTGCTTATTGTAGAGTGTTTTATTTTCATCTCTTTTGTTTTGAAGACAAATTGTGCTGTCCAGGATACTTGTATTGGATAGTCAGCACTATAAATGGCATGAATGGAGCACTTGCATCTAAGGCTCATCTGTTCATCTCTAGGATTGCTGACATTTTGCAGAAATGTGTACAGCTTCATTGTTTAATGACCTCCACTTTCTTAATAGAAACAGCATTGTGTATAACTTCATATTCACCAAATTTTTTCCACACTTATTTTTCAGCTGTAAAAATGAATAGTCTGCATACGTTTTGATAACATTTGCTAATAAAAAAAAAATCTTACAGATATGTGGCTATGAAATGTACTTGCTAAAATCTTTGATATTTGCATGTGACATTTGTTTGCTTGAGTAGTTGTGCTGTGCACTAGACAGCATAAAATTAGCTGTCACACTTCTAATACAAGCTTAATTCTGTTACTTGACAAGGGTGGTGCCTACATTGATAACATTCAATTTATGATAACATTCAATTTATGATTTTGATAGTGTTTCACTGTTGCAGTCCTCGCAATGGGTTATGCGGCTCCCAGTAACCCTCAGTCAGCCCGAATACCAAAGTCCTTGGTATATGACGTTGGCAGCTGCCGGTTGTAAAACTGATGTCAGAACGTAGAGTATAAAGAGAGGCAGCCAATGCCATTTCCTCAGTCTTTCTTGCCACAGAGCCCGAAGCCGATGCAATTCGCACTAGTGCCGGTCAGCCATTTACCTTTGTTTTGCTTTCCGACTATCAATTTGAAGACTCCTTCAGATAAGCACCCTGTTGGGGATCCTCTTTTCTTGCTTTAACGAATGTCAGATAAAGTTAATAGCTGTCTTGCCTGTGGAAAACAGATTCCTAATGTGCAACTTGTTTGGGCCTTGAGCACGACATCCCCTAACTGTGATCTCTGTGCTTCCTTTAACCCGTGTACCATACCCCATAGAGCTAAGACTTTGTATAAGCATTTCGGAGTTTGGCCCAAGTTTGTTGGTATGGCATCTTCTGGTCTCCCATCTTAGGATATACCTAAGAAACGCAAAGACAAGGACCGCGACAGGCCTAGGGTTAAATCTGCCGATGACGCACTGGTGAAACTGGTAGTCAGCGAGGCACTTTCGCAGCCCCTGCAGTCCACAGATTTTCAGCCGCAAGCCTCTGCCGAGACCTTTACGGAGTCCTCCATGCCACAGGCTGCTATTTTGTCTTCAGACCCTCCGCCTGTCACTGCCGCAGATGGGTCCAGAGCTGCTTGCAGGCACCAGCTTCTGATGCCTCTTTTCGATATGAGACCAGAACCAGACCAGACTACCTTAATTCAGACTTCTGCAGTTGCTAAGCCTTCCAAGTCCCTCCAGATTGCTAGTAAACCTTCCAGTTGCAAACCTACTCATAAGCAGACGTCTGCCTCCCCTCCTGTACCTCCGTCCCAGTTGGTAAAGATGGCTGGTGATATTCTTTCCCTGATTAGGTGCTCTCACCCCCCCCCCCCCTTCAAAGAGGACTAGGGAATTATCTCCTGATGTTTTGACTCTGAGATTCATGAGATTTCCAATATGTCTGCTGGTGAAGGACATTCTCAACTTTTATTTTCTGGCTGTGAGGATTCAGATGCTGAGGACTCTATCTCTTCTGCTTCCCCTCCAGAAGATTTTTCCTTTGGGGATACTTTGAATACCCTTAGGGAGCATTTTAAATGGGAATGTCAGGATTTTCCACAGTCTAAGGAAAGATTCAGGGCATTTTTGGATAAGCCTCTGGCTGTTCCTCCAGATGTCCTTCAAGGATGCATCTGCAGTCCTAACATATGGGTTGTCCTGCCTCAGGCAGCCCTTCGGTTGGCCGGATTCCAAAGTCTGGGTCTGGCCTCGACTGATGTCGCACTTCACCCGACATCATAGCTGCTGTGTATTGGGTATAAAGGCATCAGCCGACGCCATTTTCCCCAGTCTTTCTTGCCGCGTGGTGCCCGAAGCAGAAGCTGTTCGCAAGTGCCGGTCGGTCAGATCCAGAGATTTCTACTACCGAAGACTTCTAAAAAGCTAAGTACCCCGTTGGGGACTCTTTCTTGCCTCAGCCGATGTCAGAAAAAGTAAATAATTGTTTAACTTGTGGGAAATAAATACCTCATAAGGATTTCCACTCTTACTGCCTTCCTTGCTTAGGCCCAGACCACGACGTATCAGCTTGTCTAGCCTGTGCTTCCTTCAACCGACGGACACTTAGACGTCGGTCGGAGTTTGCAGAGGAGTTTTTTGGTCCCGCTTTTGCTTACAAAATGCCGTCGGAGACTCCGACTTCACAATTAGCTAAAAAGCGTAAGGAAAAGGACAGACACTCGCGGTCCGCGGTTTCGGCTGAAACCACGGTTAAGCCAACCGCGAGTGTCTCTGTTTCGGCTGAAACAGAGTCCTCGGTTCTTCCTTCGGCCGAAAGCATGCCTCAGATAGCCGAGGCCTCACAGAGCATGGCTGAATCTGCTACCGAAATTTCCCCTGCTGTAGCAGGCACCCAGGACTTATCAGATACTATTCCTTTAGACATATCTACTCCTGCACGTGGAGCTGCTAGGCCCCCTGCATCTGTGTCTATCAAGGCTTTTTCTAGGGCTAAAGCAGCTAAATCTTCTAAGGCCTTGCCTGCTAAAACCCCCTCACACAGGCCTACCTCTAGTTCCCAAATGCTCAGCCTGGCTGAGGATCTCATTTCTTTGATCAGGGGATCCCAACCTCACCCAGACAGGGCCTCTCAACCCCCTCCATAGAAGAGGCCTAGAACTGAGCCCCCGGACCCTGTTTCTACAGACTATTCCTCGGATGACTCAGAAAACTCAGACCCTCCAGAAGGCCCATATTCTCCTTATGAGGATTCCGATGCAGAAGACTCCATTCCTTCTGCCTGTCCTCCTGAAGAATTTTCTTTTGGGGAAACCTTACATGCTATGAGAGCATTTTCAATGGCAGGGCCAGGATTTTTCAGATTCAAGGAAAAGGCTAAGGACCTTTTTACATTTACCACAGCATAGGCCTTTAGCCATTCCTCCAGTACTAACAGTTGTTGATGATGCATATAATGATGCCTGTACTGCCCCTGACTCTCTCCCTCCGGCCCCTGCCAAGCCCGACAGATAATACAGGGTCCCGGACACACACTTCCACTTGTATAAGGCTCCTATTGCAGATCCTGAAACCATTTCACAGGGCCCCAAAGCTGTAGCAGCTGCCTCTGCCAAAACCCCCCTCCCTCTGAAAGAGAATCTAGAGCATTAGAGAGATGGGGTAAAAAAGTTTATACTTCTGCTACTCTTTCGGCCAGGGCCTTAAACTGTCAATTTCACATGATTCAGTATCAGGAATTTTTGTTAGACCAGCTAAATAAAAAACTGTCCTCTCCTGAACCTATAGACCGTAAGTCCCTTCAGGATTTGGTACATAACACTCAGCAGGTCAGTAATCATTCCTTAAAATGTGGCTATGATGCACTGGAGGCTTCCTTTAGATCAGCTATGACTGGAACAGTGATTAGAAGGCATGCCTGGTTAAAAGAGCAATCCTTACCAGACCATGTTAAGTCAAAGCTCCTAGATGCTCCTATGGAGAAACAAAGTTTGTTTGGCTCCCTGCACAGCAAGTGCTAAAGAAGGTGGAAGAAAAAGCAAAATCTGTCCAAACAGTCAAGGATTTCTTACAGGTCCTACCTCCGAGGTTTAGTAGAAATTGGCCTTCGAAGAATTGGTCCTTTCCAGACACCTCCAGAGCACAGAGAGGCAGAAATAGGCGCCCAAGAGGCAGAGGTCAATCCAGAGGTGCCTACAGGGGACGTCAGTGGCAGCCTAACAACCAGAGAAGTACTGCCACAGATTCAGCTACAACCACTTCCACAGGACAGACACAATGACTTGGCTCTGATACCGCCTACCAGGGAACAACTGGAAGTACCCTTGTGCAGAAAGCTAGCCTTATTTTCGGTAAACTGGCATTACATTACAGGAGACAAATGGATTTTACAGACCATAGACAAAGGCTACAGGTTTCACTTCCACACTCTACCAAAAAAGAGAGGAATGCCAAACCTACCACCAAACCAAAAAACAAACGCTCTAAGACAAATCAACCACCTACTAAGGATGAGAGCTATAGAAAAGGTACCGCCTATGGAACAAGGACAAGGATTTTACTCCAGACTTTTCCTGGTACCAAGGAAAGAAAATCAATGGATGCCTATTCTCGACCTGTCCGCTCTGAACACATATCTCATTGTTCCAAAATTCAAAATGCTGACCCTACAGCAACTTCTTCCCATGCTGGGCAAGGAGTCTTGGCTGGTGACTCTAGATCTCAAGGAGGCATACCTGCACGTCTCTATACGACTAGATTGCAGAAGATACCTCAGATTTCTTGCAGGATCAGAGCATTATCAATTCTCAGCATTGCCCTTTGGCTTATCTACTGCGCCCAGAGTATTCACGAAATGCCTGGCATCAGTAATTGCTCATTGCAGACTTCAGGGAATTCAGATTTACCCATACCTGGACGACTGCCTAATACAAGCGGACAACAAGACCAAATTAACAAAAGATTTGGAAAAGGTTATACAACTGCTACAAGCCCTGGGATACACAGTCAACATGAAAAAGTCAAGGCTGGTACCATCCCAAAGGATAACATTCTTGGGTGCAGAACTGACACATCAAATCAGATGGCATTTCTCACAGAAGAAAACAAAAGCAACTACCACTCTATTTCATGGCATTAACAACACAGACCCAGCTTACAGCAAGGAAAGTCCTGCAAGCCCTGGGTTACATGGCATCCTGCATAATATTGATTCCGCATGCCAGGCTGCATATGAGAAAGTTGCAATGGTACCTAAGGAATGTATGGTCTCAACACAAGCACAGTCTAGAAGCCCAGATTCTAATAATTCCATGCCTGAAGCAAGAATTCCTGTGGTGGGCTCAGGCCTGTCAGTTAAACAGAGGACTGCCTTTCCACAAACCTCATCCAAGCCAGACCATCACCACGGACGCCTCAGACCTAGGCTGGGGGGCACACATGGTGGACAAGTGTATACAAGGCCTATGGACACAAGACCAGCTGAATCTACACATAAATCAAAAGGAGATGCTGGCAGTGAAACATGCAATCCAGACATTCAGACCTTTTCTTCAACAGGGTCACTTGCTGATAAGGACGGACAACACCACAGTCATGTGGTATATCAACAAACAGGGAGGTACACACTCATATCCTCTATGCCGGATGGCAATGGACCTGTGGAACGTGGCCCTGAACCTCAACATTCAACTCCAGGCCAAATTTGTGCCAGGAAAAGAAAATTCACTAGCAGACACCTTAAGCAGAACTACCACGGATGCCCACGAATGGATGCTGCATCCAGACATCTTCAAAACCATTACAAAGAAATGGGGACTACCAGAAATAGACCTGTTCGCATCCCCACACAACCACCAATTGAGGAAATTCTGCACAAGGACATACCACCCACTTGCTTGGAAGGTGGACTCCCTATCCTTCAGTTGGGAAAACCTGACAGCATATGCATTCCCACCTCTTCCTTTGATGCACAAAGTCCTACTGAAGATCGAGGATCACCCAAGGATAATCCTGATAGCTCCAGACTGGCCGAGGCAGCATTGGTACCCGCTACTGAGGAGTATGTCTCGGACACACGCATGGCCTCTACCTCTATGTCCTTTACTTCTAACAGAACAACTACAAGATCCTACATCCAAACTTGAAAACACTACAGCTAGCTGCTTGGAATATTACATAAAGCAAAATAACCCAGATTTATCTCGGAGGGTTAAAGACATTATCCTGGAGGCTCGCAGACCTTCCACAAGGAAGACTTATTCAGCCAAATGGAAAAGATACCTCATTTGGAGTGCAGCAAAAGGAGAAAATGTATCATTAGCAAACATAGCTAACATCCTGGAATACTTAGCAGAACTCTTCCACAATGGCCTGTCTTACTCCTCCATTAAGATTCATGCATCAGCAATTTCAGCAGAATACAACATGGATCCTCCAGTCTTCTCTCATCCTCTACTCAGGCAGTTTCTGAGAGGAATTAAAAATGTAAAGCCTCCAAGGAAGCCACCTTTGCCTACATGGGACCTTAACTTTGTGCTGGAAAAGTTAACACTTCCCCCTTTTGGACCAGCAGCAACAGCAGAATTACAGTTCTTATCTTGGAAAACTGCTTTCCTGCTTGCAATCACTTCAGCAAGAAGGGTTTCGGAATTACAGGCATTAATGGCAGTACAGCCCTTCCTTATCTTCCATCAGGATAGAGTGTCCTTGAGAACTAACCCTACTTTTATGCCAAAAGTGGTCTCCAGAGTATCATTGAACCAAGCAATTCACTTACCAACATTCTTCCCCAACCCACCGAACAGGGGGGAAAGACTACTACATACCTTGGATGTGCACAGGCAATTACGCTACTATCTGGACAGAACTAAGACCAACAGAAAAAACTGACCAGCTTCTGGTAGCATATGCAACAGGAATGCAAGGAAAAGCAATTTCAAAACAGACAATCTCAAAATGGATAGGAAATTGCATTAGATTTTGCTACTCTTTTCATGGAAAGACAACTCCAGAAAACATCAGACCTCACTCCACAAGGGCTACAGCCACTACTACAGCTTTCCTACAAGGAGTGGCTACCAAAGACATTTTAGAGGCTGCTACTTGGAGCTCCGTGCATACATATGCCAAGCATTATAATCTTCCTTTATACTCCAGATCCCGAGCAGGTTTTGCAACTGCTGTTTTGCAAGGGATCTTAACTACACCTTCATTATCTTAGTACCTCCTCCCCCAGTTTGGCTATGGTATTCTACCCATATGTTAGGACTGCAGATGCATCCTTGAAGGACATAGTACAGTTTTGTACCTACCATAAATGTAGATGTCAGATAGGTATGCATCTGCAGTCAGGATTACCCGCCCTCCTTCCCCTCTGTGGTACTCCTAGGGTATTTATCCATCTTGTAGCTAGCTGGGGGAATCTATTATGGTGTATTTGGTTGTATATATGTATATAAATTCTTATATTGTTTGCTCTCTGCTGTTTGGAATCATTTGCATTTATCCAAATTTAGCCTTCCTAGAGGGCACCTGGCATCTGGGGCAAGCAACATTGAGGAAAATGGCGTCGGCTGATGCCTTTATACCCAATACACAGCAGCTGTGACGTCGGGTGAAGTGCGACATCAGCCGAGGTCAGACCCAGACTTTGGAACTGCCGATCAAGGGCTGCCTGAGGCAGGGCAACCCATATGTTAGGACTGCAGATGCATACCTCTCGGACATCTACATTTATGGTAGGTACAAAACTGTACTTTTTGGAAGTTGTGGATGATGTCTTCATGGAAAATTCTTTAACTCCTAATTCTGTTCCTCCTGCCCCCAGAAAACCGGATAGGTATTGTAGGGTTCCTGAAGCTCCTCAATTCCTTTTTAAGAACCCTACTGCTGATCCAGAAATGTTTTCTCAAGGCCCCAAGGGTGTTGGCTACTATTGCTAAAAACCCGGTGCCTTCTGATAAGGAGTCTAGGGCCTTAGGTGGGGTAAAAAAGTCCATACCTCTGCAACTCTTTCCATTAGATCAGTGAATTGTCTTTCACATGCTTAAGTGTCAGCAGCATACTTTGAAGGCTATTGAGGCTAAACTTGGAGATATTCCTTCCATGATGGAGAACAAAGATTTACAAGACTTACTGAATTCTGCCACCTTTTAGTTAATAAGCATTCACTTCATTGTGGTTTTGACACTTTGGAGGCTTCCTGCAGCACAGCAGCGACTGGTTCTGTACTTAGAAGGCATGCTTGGCTCTGAGCAGCCTCTTTCTGAACCTGTTAAGTCTAAATTGCTGGTAGTTCCTTTGCACAGGGACAGGTAGTTCCTTTGCACAGGGACAATCTTTTTGGTAATAAGGCTGTCTGCAAGTCTTGCGGTAGTATAAAAATGACACTGGAAAGATTGTATAGTTCTAAACTCTGTTGGAAAGGATGGATACTGTAGACTGACTTCCCTGGCATCTGCTCATTCTCTGGTATGGTAGACAAGTCGGTGCTGGGCAGCACACAGATTGCTTCTTCACATTGTAGACCATGTGTATTTGGTCATTAATGTTTTTGTTGGTGTGTCTGGCAAAGAAAGATAAAAACCTCATGGTGTCCCAGATGACTAGTGTTTTGATTAGCAGCACAAGCATTGGAAGGGGTGCAGAGGGAGGATGAAAGTGATTTGCTGATGTATACTATAATCTCCTTGGGGGAGGCAGCCTAGGCTTATTGCAGTATGCAGAGTACAAGCCTGGCAGGTTCTGTGCTGCATGAGTGGTGAGCATCTTTAGCATGTGCTTGCAAATGAGCAGACTCATGCATTCACCTATTGAGGACCATGTCCTTTATCTCATCATCATCTCAGGACAAGGGTTGGGTTGAGCCTCGGGGAGGCTATTGAGTCCAGTGCATATGGTGATGAGCTGATGGTTATCTACAAGGAATAAAAAAGAAATTTAATATTTTGCATTAATAAGATTAGTGTAGAGTAATGTGGCTGTGTATGCATGGGGAATAGGCCACTAGTATACCACTTAATCAGGATTTGTGTGGGAGTTTTGTGGGGTCATCGAAGGAAACTGCATAATATGCTGTCAGAAAGTTGTCCCCAGTCTCCCATTTATGTGTTGGGCTTTACTTGATATCTGATTTTATTTATGGGGAGAACGTTAATATTTTTGGTGGCAAGGTTGCCTTGATTCCTGAGATTGTGCTCTTAGTTTCCAGATGTCCTTTTTTATCCTGTTGCAGTATTCTTCACTCGTGGGTATCCTGCCGAGTATCGACAAATATCCGGCCAACATACCAAAGCCTTTACACCTAACAAACAACATATGTCAGAGGTGTGTGCTTACGTTTGACATACGAATGCCTAATTCTCAGAACTGTGCTGCCAGTCTTAACACTACCTTTTGAAACTTGTTCTGCAAGCCATTCAACTAGCAAGCCTTCTAAAGACAAGTGCCATGTTGAGGGTCTCGAAATGTGAGTGTGGGAGGCAGATTCCTCATAACAGTAGACATTTGTTTGGGTAGTGCACATTAATGTACAGTGTGAGATTTGTCAGACGTTTGTCCCAAAGACACGCTAGGCATCTGTTGTCTCTTTCCATTTATTTGGAGAATGAGGATTAACAATATTGGATCACTCATTCATTCCTTATCGGTTCCGACCTCTGAACCGAGCCGGACATTTTCCAAACTCGCGTCAGCTTCAAAGTCTCAAGCTAAACTCTTGCCCACAATTCCCCTCTCCCCGTTATCTCAGATTTAGTTTGCCGCGTTGTCATTCGGTTGTCAAGCTACTTCTCTTGAACTAAGTACAGTTATTTTAGTTTTTCAGATTACTTTTCTGTCAGAAAAGTTGAGATTTCATTATCTCTCAGGTTTTTCTGCTCCTTTCATTACCACTTACCGTGAGGTATTCTCTCTTTTACCATCATTGGTAATCCTTCCCCCTTTTCTCTTACCTTCGGGTAATCTCTTGTACCATTGCTGGTACCGTTTCTATTTAATTTGCTGTCCTGGCAGATGAGGTAGTCTGGGCTTTAAGCTGGGTTTTGATTGTGGACAAACTACCTACTTCTGATGCACACTTTGTGTTTTTATTGTTTGGGAGCCTCTCATTTGTCTGACCCACCCTGTACTATTTGAGAACTTTTCGAATAGAACCTTGGAAAGGAAACGAGCTGTTACTGAAGGGACTTCTTAAATCTCCCTTGTCAGAGGATATTTCTGGGTCGGAGGCCTCAACCCCTCCTAGAGCCCATAAGAAAATCTTGGATGTTCCTACTAAGGCTAAATCTTTGCCTTCATCCCCGGCTGGGGACTCCCACCAACCAAAACCTAAAAAGGCTAAAGTTTCGGCTCCGGAGCTCACTCAGTCAGCCCCAGTGCTTTTGGTGCCTAGACCTTCGGCTCCATTAGTGATCTCGGCTCAATCTTCTCCTGCAGCCTTCACTATATTGGCACCCATGGGCTCCTCAATTCAAACTATTACCACTGTCGGCACAGACCTTGACCGCGTTGGTTCCGAGATCTTCCTTGGAACCAACGCCTTTATTGTTTACTCCAGTTTTGCCGGTTCCAGCTTCAGCACCAACGATCACTTTGGCACCGATCCCTGTGTCGGTGCAGACCATGACCTCGGCACCAATGACTTTGGTGCAGACAACCATTGTTCTCAGTGCGGACGGATGAGAGAGGCACAGAGTTTGCCTCTTCTGTGGACAGGCCTGTTTCTCCCTCTGTCTCCATGAGGTCCACTAGAAGCCTTTCCGAACATGTGTTGCGTCTTGTGGATCAGGTGCTCTTGGCCAGAGATATCCCACCCCTCAGGAACTATCCTTCCTTGGGAGGTGATCACCCATCTCCAAAGACCCCTTCTTATTCTCCTCCTTCATTGCCTTTGAAGTCCATAGATATAGCACAGTCTTCCCCTTCTACAGTCCCCTTTATGGGTATCACAAAGGAACCGCAGTTGCCTTTGTGGCAGGAAAGTTTTGTTATGACCCAGGATGTCAGTTGTGACAATTTGCTGCTGTACAGACATTTAGGGACTCCGGGTCGGCAGGCTGAGCTGCTTGGGGAGGGGTGACCCCTGTCCTAGACATGCACTCCCCTTCAGGTAGACCAGCCTTCCAACTGATGGAGAAGGCTTTCGCTGCTGCTGGCGATACTGGACTGTCTATACCTCCGCCCTCCTGGTACACTGGGTTTCACAAGTCGCACCTAGCAGACACTGGGTGCAAGGGCCTCAGGACATCCCCTTTTCCGCTGTCTTCTCCAGCTTCTCCCACTGAGGAGGTTCACCGGAAAAGTTTGTGTAAGAGGAAGCACATGGAATCCACAGAGGAGTCCCTCACTGAAAGACACAGATTTCGATGAGGGGGAAGGATCCTCTCTGTCACCCTCTGAGGTATCCTTTGGTGATGCTTCTTTGTTTCAGGATTTCGAGGATGACTGGCAGTCCTCTAATCCGACTTCTGAGTAATCTGTGTTCCTGCAGGCCTTTTGTGCCCGGCCCCCTACCTCCTGGGTTACTCCACCTGCAGATGAACTTGTCCGGCTCATTGTGCAGCATGCTTGGAAGGCTCCTGATAGCATCGAAGCTATTCTCTGGAGGCCAGGTAAGATTTTGTCCCCTCCTGCTTCGGATCCCCATTGGTCTAAAGGTCTTCCTGTGGATGCTTTGGTGGCGGCCACAACAAAAAAAGGATCTGGCAGAAGAAGAAAGCCAGACTGTTCATCCGCCTTACAAGAGTCCTGGGCCCTGGATGGATAGGATAGGGAAGTGCACCTTTGCTTCAGCGGCCTTTACTGTCAGGTCCCTGAATTATATGGCACACTTTACCAGGCTTCAAAGGGATCTGATTTCTGAGCTCTCTGAAACCTTGGCTGGTGCCGTGTCTGAGGTCCTTGACAAAGTGGCCTCTCAGCTGGCCACCATTGAATCTGTATCTAACTCCTCTATGCAACTGATCTTGTGTATCAGAAGGAGCAGTTAGAGCAGCGGGATCAGCTGCTGTCTTGAGACGACACGCCTGGATGCGCTTGTGCAATTTCGTGGAACCCTTTAAGGCTTCCTTTCTTAATCCTCCCATTGAGGCCTCCTCGCTGTTTGGGCCCAAAGTTAAAGCATACTGGCCAGATGTGAACAGGACAGTAAGACCCTTTCTGCCGTAAGGTGTCCATTATTCTTCTCCTAAACGTGCTTTCTCCCGAAACCAAGAGTGGGAAGATATGGTTCAAGAAGTCTCTGGGTCCTTTCTGTGACGCACAGGCCAAGTTCTCCCCCAGAGGCAGAGGGGGAAACTTGCAGGGAAGACTCTCCTTTCGAGGCAGAGGGGGTCCGCATAACCAGGGTTCCAGGGATTCTTTCCCTGGTCAATCCTACCAGCGCTCCTGAAGAGCGGCCCAACTCCTTTCCTCTGGAGGTGGTTGGACGTTTCTTCTTGTACCCGTCTGCCTGGCTAACCATCACCACTACTTGAGTACAAAGGATCATAACCAGAGGTTATCGTATCCCCTTCGATCTTTGTCCTGCCCCTTCAAAAAACCTTCCCGACATTCCACCCAGTCAAAGGGAAGAAGCAGCACTAGAGATGGAAAATCTGCTAAGAAAGAGAGTCATCCAAATAGTCCCTCCAAACCAGATAGGATCCTGATTCTACTCTATTTTTGGTGCCAAAGAAAACCCAGGACTGGAGACCAATTTTGGATCTCTGTTTACTGAACAAGTTTGAGAGAGTAAAAAAAATTCCGGATGGTCACAATACAGTCTATCCTCCCGCTTTTGGAAAAAGACTATTGGATGTGCTCGATAGATCTTCAAGATGCGTACTACCACATAAAAGTGGACAGACCATCAAGAAGATTTCTGCGCTTCCGTGCAGGAGCCAGTCACTACCAGTTCCGAGTACTGCCCTTTGACTCTCTACAGTCCCCAGTGTGTTCACAAAGTGCATGGCAGTTGTCACAGCTCACTTGCGACTTCAAGGATTCCAGGTATTTCCATACCTAAACGACTGGCTCATTTCTGCCCCCACCAGACATCTACTGAAAAAAGCCCTGGCATACTCTCTCCTCACTGCTCAAAGGTTAGGCATAACTATAAACCTGGCAAAAATCCCATCTCCGTCGACAGAATTCATAGGGGTTATCTTGGACACACAAAAATTGCAGAGCTGCTATTCTGGAGCACAGAATAGGATAAAGCAACCACTAATTCCAATCCTTTCAAGGGAAAACTGCATGGCTCACTCGGTGCTACAACTGTTGGGTTCCATGGCAGCCTCCATCATCATTGTTCCCCTGGCCAGGTTTCACATGAGGCTTCTACAATGGCTACTGCTCACCCAGTGGTATCCTTTTCAGCATCCTCTTTCAGCCATGATTCGAGTAAACCCACAGGTGCAAACAGGATTTAAATTGGTGGATGACGCACAATCTGTTACAATGGTCTTGCCCCTTCTCCCCCCAGCAACCCAAGGTCACAGTGACCATGGATGCCTCCCTGTTTGGGGGGGGGGGGCTATGTCAGGGACGGACAATCCAAGGCACTTGGTCTGAACTGGAGGCCCATTTGTATATAAATGTTCTAGAGCTGAGGGCGATGCTTCTGGTGTTGCAAGCACATTCCATCCCCTGCTGCCGTCTGGGACAATTGCGATTCAATGGGACAATATGGCGGTGGTCTGGTACATCAACAAGCAAGGTGGAACCAAATCTTACCCCCTTTGTCGAGAGGCCATGAGGATATGGCAGTGGGTGATGGCTACCAACTGTTTTCTTCTAGCAACGCACATTCCGGGAGTTCCAACGTGATAGCAGACAGACTCAGCAAGTGCATTCTTCAACCTCATGAGTGGTCCCTGAATCCCTAGATAGCGGCAGAGATCTTCCACGCTGGGGCAGTCCTTGCTGCAACCTCTTTGCATCCCCAACCAACTTCAAATGTAGCAACTACTTCGCCATGATTCCCCCTCCTGGACAATTGCCCAGGGACGCTCTTGTCCACGATTGGTCCTCTGGTCTTTACGCATTCCCACCCTTTCCCCTCCTTCCCCAGTTTCTGAAGAAAGCCTGTCAGTTGAAGAGCAAGGTGACCATATTGGCCTCGACAGATTTGGTTCACCTCCCTTTGGCCTCACCTACTAGATGACCATGGATTCTCCATCCAACACCGGAGATGATCTCACATCCACAGAACCTGATTCATCCCAACATGAACAGCCTGAAGTTCATGGCTTGGCTACTCCAATTCCCTTGATTGCCAGGCAGAATGATCTTCCTTTACCAGTACGTGATATTCTCATTGCTTCTCATAAGTCTTCCACTAGAATTACTTATCTGCGCAAGTGGAAAAGATTTACCCGTTTGCTGAAAGATAAACAAGTAGACCCCTTTTCAGCACCAATGTCAATACTATCTGGCCGACCTTTTTCAATCGGGTCTGTCGGCCTCTACCATTAGTTCATTTGGCTACGGTTTCTAATTTTCATTTGGCTAAAATTTCTAATTTTCATGAGGGTATCCAAGATTGCTGTCATGTCCCATAAATTGTGCAAGACCTTCATAAAAGGTGTGAAACCTCTGAAGCCACCTTTTTAGAGAACCTTCAACCATGGGATTTATCATTAGCTCTACAAGCTCTTGACAGTGTCACCTTTCGAACCAGCCTCTTGTTTGCGACCTCAAGTATTTGTCATGGGGTGACCTTGTTTTTGGTCACCATTACTTCTGCCAGACATATATTTCTGAGCTTCAAGCTTTATGTATCAAGAGTCCATACTTGATTATTCATAGAGATAGTGTCTCTGAGAACTAATATATAATTTCTGCCTAACGTGATCTCTGAAATGTCCATTAATTGAGCCATTGAATTTCCAGTTTTCTTTTCCCAGTCATTCAAACAGAGGAGAGTATTGCCTATATACCCTAGATATCCACAGGCAAATCATTTTTACTAACCGGACTAAACCCTTTCGTAAATCTGACCAGTTATTTTTGGGCTTTTCTGGACCTAGAATAGGATCTGGACCTAGATTAGGATCTGCTGTTGCTAAGGTCACATTAGCTAGATGGTTGAAGGACTGTGTGACCTTCATTTATACACAATGTAATAACTCGTTGCCTACTACCATGAAAGCTCATTCAACAAGGTGAGTGACAATTTCTGCAGCCTTCCATGCCAGAGCTTCTTTACATGGCATCTGTGCAGCTGCAACTTGTGCTACACCTCATACCCTCATCGATCATTACAAATTGTATTTGGCCTCCAGGGGAAGAGCATCTTTCAGTTCTATGGTGCTCAGGAATGTCCTTCCATGAGGGCCTCCCAGTAATGGAGGTAGCTGGGGACTCTGTCCCATGCGTAAGGAATTAACGAGGATTAACAATATCAGATAAAGAAGTTGTCTTACCATAACATTTCACCTGTATTGTTTATCCTCGTTCAGTCATTAAGACCCTCCCTCCTCCCCCCTCCTGTGGTTTCTAGTGGATCTCAACCATCCGGTTCTCTTAGATTATTTGACCAGAGGTAGCCTCTACCTTCTTTGACTTGCAAACTCAATCTGAGGTAACAGGGAGAGGGGAATTGTGGGTAAGAGTTTAACTTAGTTTGAAGCTGACATGAGCTTGGAAAATGTCCGGCTCTGTTCAGAGGTCGGAACTGATACCCATGTGTCATGACTGAACGAGGATCAACAATACAGATGGAACGTTATGGTAAGACATTTTTGAAGCCTTTGTCTCTGGGGTACCATGGTTGAATCTGCCTACCTCGACATTCATCTGCTCCTTAAGAAGAAAGGCAGAAAAAAAGGAGCATACTGATTCTAGCTGTTGTGTAGCCTTTACTTGGACATCTCTGTTGGGTTGGATGAAAAACCCAAGGACTTTCTGGTGTCAGCATCAACTTCCTCTGCCACTACCCAGTTGGAGGCTGACACAGAGCTGTCTGCGTGCATGTCCGCTAAGGCTATACCTATGACTGGTGCAGACTCTGAGGGGCCTTGAGGGATTCCCCAAACACTTATTATAGAAGCATTGTCTGGTACCCTCATTGAATCTAGGCAGGAGTCTGAACCTGATAGATTGTTAAAGCTGATGTTTCTTTAAAATAGAAGCAGAAAACTAGGCATGCGGTCCCTGTGGCTAACTCACTAGAAAGAATGGCAGGAATTTACTCTCTTGGTGGGGGGTGGGGCTTTTTGAAGCTTTTATGGCTCTTAAGCCCCCTCAAGGATTCTGTTTTGCTTCCATTGTCTGGTCTTTCACTCCTTCCAGACATCCTAGGGATTCATGTGATAAGTGTATTTACTTTTTCCTGACTCCCGAATGGAAGAATTGTCCTTTGGGGATATGGTGGTTGGTGTGATGGAACATTTTAAGTGTCACTGTTTTTCAGGTTTCTGCCACTCAAAAATGTACCATGACCTCTTGCAAATGGATTCTTCTCTGCCTTCTGCAGTCTCTCTAGTGCTTGATGCCCTTTTGGGACTTTTTTTTTTTTTTTTTTTTTACACTTCAGCTTCTCTGGCTTCTGATGCTCTCTCTCCTAAGAAGCTGAAAAGGTTCCATAAAGTTTCTGAAGCCCAATTTTTTTTTTTTTGTATAAAAGCCTTTATTCTGATCCTGCTGTTATTTCTGTAGTCCCTGATAAACCATCCAAGTTGCTGTCTTCTACTGAGCTTTTACCTTCTGATGGGAACAGCTGTGCCATGGACTGGTATGATGGTGTGTGTACATGTGGAACGTTAGCTGTCAGGGCCATTAATTACCAGATCGATATGACTAGGTATTCCGTGGTTCTTCCCTCCACATTTGGGGGCATTTGGCTGATATGCCTGAGCTGATATGCCTGATTCGGAGGGCAAGTCTTGTGCCATTTCCCTTTTTGAGCTCTGCTTCTCAGGTGGCTTTATCATTCTGTTAAATGTAGTTATGATGATGCTGATGCCTTCTCTAAGGCAGCTGCATTTGGATCTGTAATTAGGAGGGTATTCTTGGTTGTACCTCCAGGCTCTGCCTGAAGACATCAAGGCCAAATTATTAGACTTCCCATTAGACATCCAGAATCTTTCCCCACTGCTGCTGCCACTGGATGGTTTAAGACCCTTCAGGATAAAAGTAAAATTATGCAGGATTTGAAACAAATCATTCTGTCTCCTGTTCAGTTTCAAAGAAATTATTCATCTACTCCTTCCTTTGTGGGGCTTTTAGATTTTTTTTTTTCTGGACAGCCACTTGGAGTTCCAAAGGTCAAAAGTCCTTTCCCTGACTGAGTTACTTCTGTTTGACATTCAGCCATTCCTACATCTCTACCAGATTCCTCTGTTCCTCAAGTTGACTGTCTCCCCATTAAGCAGCAGATTCCACAAATACTTGGACATTTTCCATTACCCAAAATTATTTTTATGGTCTGAAAGTCCCTTCCTCCATTTTTAAGCTTTCCTTAGCCTCCTCCTTGTTAACTCCCACATTTTCCTTTAGTCCTTCAGGATGTGGTGGTACTGGGAACAATGTAGCCTGTCCCCTTGTCTCCGCAGGAAACATTTTTTTCTCCAAGATGTTTCTAGTTCCCAAGAAGGAAAGGGTTGTGGAGGCCCATTCTAGACCTGTCCTTTCTCAACACCTTTCTCAAGTTTTCAACTTTCAGGATGCTCTCTTCAGACACTTCTGTTTCCTCAAGCTTTTCTGGTATCCCTGGATTTGAAGGACACTTGCTCCAAATTCCTATTCACCCTTTTTTTTTTCCTCTCTTTCTTCCTGTTGTCACCAGTCCTGTGGTTTGCCGTTTGGTCTTTCTACAACTCCAAGGGTCTTTACCAAATGCCTGGTCCCTGTGGTAGCCTTTTGCAGATTTCAGGGAATTCAAATATTCCCTTAGTTTAACAATCTTTTGATTCTAACCCCCGTCAGCAGCTCCTGCTTCAGGATATTCACTTTACTTTGCTTCTATGCCCTGTCGGGACCAGTTGTTGGGTTGCAGGATTCGGACTATTCCGGTTATGGCTTACCACCCAAGGTTCTATCTTTGGCTATGGCACTGCCATCCTCTGGAGTATCTGGTTCCCCTCTTTCATTGTCTCAAATGCCAGTTCCACTGGTCACTTCCCCAGATTCTGAGAGTCCAGGGCTGCCTTTTTAAGTTGCTCTCCCTACTTAAGAGCTGTACAAGGATACTTCAGTCAAGGTGGGGAGACTCCTCCAACACCCTCAAACTCCAGGGTATTTGTCCCACAACAACTGGCAGATTATATCAACAACAAGGAGATAAAGGCTCTAATTCTAGTCGTCTAGACTTTTCACTCCTTTTTGGGTTTCAGGATCTCAAAAGGTGTTTGTGGTCAATACTATAGTCATATGGTATGTCAACAATCTTGCCTTCTTTGCAGATTGGAGTTTGCAGTCTGCCATCACTTGGTTCCTCAGGTAGTTTACATTCTCTCAGAGCACAGTCTTATGGCAGTGACTCTGAGCAGGTCCCGGACATGTCCTCAGGAATGGATGCTTCCATATGGAGGTGTTTCTTTACATTGTATGGGGGTAACTCCTTAAGTTGATCTTTTTTTGCCTCTTGTCTGAACAGACTCCCAGTTCTGTTCGTGTGCCAAGTCCACTGGCTTGGAAAGTTGAAACCATGTCTCCTTTTTTGGAAGGGAATGTTTGTATATGCCTGTTTCCATCTTCTACTACCAAAAGGTCCTACATATGGGACCGGCCCAGAATCTTGTTGGTGACTCCCTTTTGGCTGAGACAGCACCGGTTCCCCTTCTGTTTTCATCTGGCAAGGGGACAGTCATCACAGGTTACCTCACAGGATGGATCTTCTCACATGGTTAAAGGGATCTCGGATTCGTCCTCACTTGCCCACCCTTCACTTGACACTTTGGGTGATTTTAAGGTTTTGATTTCTTTTAAGCACCAATTTTCTAAGGATGCCCTTTGGGTTTTGCAGAAGGCCAAAAAACCTACCACAAAAAAAATCCTCTGATTCAATGTAAAAGGTTTTCTATTTGGTGTCTCAAGCATGACCTGGACCCTCTTTCTGTGATTATTCCTACAGTCTTTATTTATGAGCCACTCAATTCTGGCTTGACATTTTCATTTGTTAAAGTTCATTAGTCAACCATTTCACTCGTATCTCTGAGTCCATGTCTGGGTTCTAGTTTTGAAGTGAAACAGTTTCTGAAAGACATCCTTCATATTTGGCCTTCAAAAAAGCTTATTCCTCCTTGAGACCTAAAATTGTTGTTGAGAAATTGACTGTCCCCTTGTGAGCCTGCAGTTTCCTTTCTTCCCTTTGACATTTTTTTTTCTGTCCTCTAGTGTATTGTGAGGGGTCCTATGTTAAGTTGCCTGAATTTGGTGAGCTTGATTCAGCTTCGGTAACCATGATGAAGTCAGGACTTTGGTTTCATACTGCCTTCTGAGAACTGTATCCTGGTCCCAACTAAACTAGTTAAATTTACCCTTTATCCACGGAAACCAGTTATTCTTCTCTGGGCGTGTCTTCTGTTTTAAACATGGCCTTCATATCTTGCTCTTTGTCTCTCACTTACTCGCGGTCTCTTGTCTCTGTATCATGCGCATGTACACACATGGTATCTCTGTCTCTCTCACTTGCACATACGCTCACAATCTCAGAAAAACATTTAGATATGAACTTCCTAAGGATTATTGCCTGTCTGTAACCTAGCTTTTTGAAAAAGTGATCTTTAAAGAAAGTTGTTTTTTTTTTGTTTTTTTATTATTATCCTGGTTAGCGTCTATCATTTTAATACCGTTAGTTAATAAATAAAATTTAAGGTGAAGGTAAGCAGCATGAAGTATTAGCTTCATCAGGGGCCGCTGTTGCCTTTTCTAAGAATGACACAAGTTTCAGAAGACAAGGCCTTAAACAAATCCAAATCCATATTCTTTCCCCATTACCAGCATAAGAGCAGTCTGTGATGGGGCCATCATTCAGGCATCCATAAAAGGTATTTTTATGCCCTCACACGTATCTTGGAAATGTAGTTATTACATGCCCTAATCCTAATACTGGGCCCCTGTGGTAAAGCGGATGGCATGTCCCCCTGCCCTTTGCAATTGTAGTGTACCACGTATGTATCTTGGTGGGCAGACACTCTTCCCCCTATGCTGTCCTTGCATCTCTAACACTCTCTTCAAAAGGATTGTAGCTTTGGAAGCCCCACCTCAGGATTGCCACACCCTTCCTCCCCACCCAAGTCCCATCAACCACTTGAGCCAGTAATTAAACTCTAATCACATGGGTTGTATGGGTCACCGTGGTGTGTGATAGATTTGTTTCAGTATGCATACATATGATTAATAGCTAGAGTGTGAATGAGAACATGCAGTTTTGAAGAAAAGTCCTAGTAGAAGAACATTGTAAAGTACCATAGGGGAATCTATGCACTATATTTGGATACCTACCTCCAAACAAAAAAAGTGAGAACTTAAAGCCGGAATGTGAAGATATATAAGCTGGAGAGCTTGAGCCCAGGCTCTGTAGCATTAATGAATAAAATCCTGATTATGAACCAGATCAGACGTTTCTTAGCAGCTTTGGGTGAAAGAACTAGGGCATGGATGACTGGAGCAAATAGCCAATTCTGGTTTATCCTGCGGGGGAGGGTCTCTTGACCTGCTGCATTGCTAGCTCTTAAAGCAGCATAGGATACCTTTGATAGTATTGAGTTCTGAACTGCTACATGCTGCATATAAACTTGGAAGTATTTAGGGGACCTCCCTAGCTGTCAGCTGTGATGGGGAGGGTACCTGTCATACAAATGACTGTCTTCCCTGTACCACAATGTTGTCCACTAAGAGAAATAAATGAGTTAAGTCTTTCATCCTGATCAAGGAATAAAGGAACTATCGGAATCTTGCCTTGACTTGGGAACAAAGGTACAACAAGCTTTCTTCCTGGTGAAGGAAGGAGGAATGAATGGGTTGATGGGGTGATTAGGAGGAACCTGAAGGACAGAAAAATGAGTAGTTAAAACAAATAAAATGCTCGAGTGAAAATGTGTAAATTTATTTTCTTAAAAGTTGGTAAAATATGTACACAGACTTCAGAAGCATTGGCAAGGTCAGAAATCTGTAGTGCAGCTGCTAGCACTAGAGACCTGGAGAGAGAAAGCCCTGACCACCAGCTAGGCCACCTGAGTGTGATTTAAAAGGCTGTTGACCGAGATGGCAGGAGACAGTAGGTGTGCCTATACCAAGGCAGAGCAGGATGCATACTGCCACAGTCCCTCGGAGGATAGCTGATGTTGAGTAGATGTCTTGGAGATGGGCTTTCATCCCTTCAACTGTCTGTCCCTTATTAGAGAGTACATGCTGCATGAGAATATGCAGTTACGGGTGTGGGGCGGGCATTGTGGTTCCCTGTGGTGTTGTAGGTAGGCTGATTCTTCTTCACTTGGGGGGGGGGGTTGGTCAGTCAAAGGAGTTGGCAGCAAGAAGGTTGGTAAGGACACAGGCCACATGGCTACCTGAATGAAGGCCCCTGCCAAATGACTTTCACCTCCTTGATTCTGGAGCCTTCCTGAGGTAGAAAAAAATCAGTAGTGGTATTGTAGAGGGAATTTGACATCCTAGACACTCACTGGAGGTTGTATGCTGCGTCAGCGATGACTTATTTTCCAAGTTGTGTTATGCATTATATACACACAGACTTGGCTGTCTTCAATCAAGCATTCTTTGCCTCTTAAGTGGTGATGCTTATGCATAGTTTCCATTTACGCCCCATTCATTTGTTCCAAATGCAGTGACATTACTGGTAGTTGCACCTGGTCATTTCCTTTATGTGGATAGCATTGCAGCATCCACAATTGTTGCTCTGCTGAGCTTATAAAAGCCTGTAGCATTGTGCACTTTGAAGGTAGCCACTACTTAATAGAGTTGCAGCTATCTAGATTTACATTTATTCCTATAGTAGGTTTTGTAGCTAGGCAGTATTTTTCTGAACTAACTGTTCTCTTTTTTTTTTGTTTGTTTTTGCTTCATTCCCTTATTCAGAGCATGATCGATGGAGGAAGTACCATTAAACTTTTACGTGACTCGTGCCTTCAGTGCATTGTAACTCCAGAAGAACCACTTACTGAAACAACTTTTACAAGCAAGAGCCTGAATCATTCATTTTGTTCATTCCCCTCACAGTATACAGTGAAAAGTTTGCTAGTCAAATAAAATATTGTATTCGATCAGTGGTACAATTTTTTTTTGTCTTCGCGTAGATATTTTGTAAATAAGTATTGGAATACATTTTTGCAGTTTTCTTGAGCTTACTGCTAGACAACTCGGTAACCAGAAAGTTTTCATTCAGTCACCCAGGCTTGACATTTCTCATATTGTTTAGGTGTGTTCTAGTATAACCGTGCCTGATGTTATGTAGTCCAATCTCGCCTACATTCTTACCCGTGGGTTCGGAGCCCGAATGTCTGCTCAGACTCTGCCAAAACATTTCTAGCTCAAAGTCTTTCTATTGGCTGGGCTAAGTTGGTATCCCATGCTGCACTGCTCTATATCCCCAGATCTCGTTTGCCGCTCGTGTAGCTCGGACGTGGTCTCGCTCTTGACTGTGGCCAGTTACCCTTTTTTCTTCATTATTAGAGAATTTGTTGCAAACAAAAAGCTATTTTAATAGCTATTGTGTGTTCTGGTCTTGTATGGTGAAAAAGTTTTGCGTTTGATCGTTTTTTTTTTCTGTGGTATCCCACTAGCTGTTCCAACTAGGCCCGTTTCAGTCAGAGGACCTAGTCTGTCCCTTACTTACTTGTGTTATTATATATATATATTTTTTTTTACAGGTCTAAAACTGTTTAAATTGGTGGTTTTAGTCTTCCCCTCCTGTGTTGTGCCTAAGGATCGTTTTAGTTGAAGATCTTGAGGTTCTTGTTTGTGGTAGTGTTTTCCCGCCTTGTGACTGTTTTACCGTTGGTACTGTTGTCAGTTATTGTCTTTGGTGTAGCTAACTATGTCCAAAGATTCTAAGGAGCACAAGCCCTCGGGCTTCAAGAAGTGCTCTAGGTGCAGCTATAAAATGTCCATTACCGATGGACATTCTGTCTGTGTGTATTGTCTGGGAGCAATCTATCTCCAGGAGTCGTGCAGTTTGTCATGCGTTTAGTCTGAGTTCTTCAGGAAAGGAAGAATAATTTGATTTTGAAGGGACTTCTGAAACCCTCCTTCGAGGAGGGTCTGGAAACTGCTTTCAGCTCCAAGACAAAATCTTCGAAATCTAAAGAGAGATCTCAGGCTCCATCAGTCTCCTCGGAGCCACCATAGAAAATAGCAAAGTCTGCTTCGACATCCTCTGCTCCATTGTCCTCGGGGCCGCAGGAAGTGTCTGCGGTTATGGAACCGGCATCGGCTCCAATCATTTTGGACCCTATTCGGAGCCGATTGCCTAGCATTAGGCCAGCATCACCTCCTCGCAGGTCCCCTTCAGAGAGGAGGTCTCTATCTCCCTCTCTATCCTCTAAATCCTCCAGGACCTTATCAGATGTGGACGTCGATAGTGGTGCAGAGACTCCTTCAGTCACCGGTTTTGGCAAAATTGTTGTCTGCTCCGACCCAGTCGGCTCCAGAGCCCATCCTTCAACCTGCTTCGATACTTCCTCCTCCAAGCGTATCTCAGCTTTCGGAGCCGGAGTGCTCGGCTCCGTGTGATGTCCCTATGTCTGTTCCGACAGCCCCTCCTGGCTTATTGGTGCAGACGTCAGCTCCAGCCCCGTCGGTGCAGTCCACGGGATTCAGGACCTCAGGTGTCCCGAAGCCTCTTCCTCTGGTCCGACCGAAGAATCCTATCTGTTCCTAGTCTACCTCTCGGTGCTTCGGCGTGGGGAAGTCTGACTCCTGTTGTGGTTTCGGAGGCTGGTCGCTCCTCTGACTTGGGGACTGGCCTTCGAGGACATGCGGAGTGCGCTGGCCAGGTCGTCAGTAGCATCATGTGGGTCTGTCACTCTGTCCCCTACTACACCAGTGCAGGTCTCTGATCGCCATCCATCTCTAGACAGCGGAGCCCCAAGGCCTCAGGGTACCCCCAGGAGTGGCCCCACATTTGAGGGCCCCGCAGTCCTTGCCTGAGGAGCCACCCAGAAAGAAGAAATGCAGGAGGTAGCATATAGATTCCCAGGATGAGTATCTCTCATCAGACACTGACCTCGAGGAATGTGAGGGATCCCCTAAGTTGTCCTCTGAGGATGTTTCTTTCTCCGACATCCTAGAGGTTTTGAAACGGAGGTGACTGGCCATCCAAAGCCCCCCTCCGAGGAGTCTGTCTTCCTGAAGGCTTTTGGTGCTCAGCCCTCCGCCTCCTGGGTATCTCCACCCTTCAAGCTTCTGGATTTGATCTGTTGAAGGGTGTGGGAGACACCTGACTCTGTGGAACCAGTCCCCAGGCGACCCAAGAAGTTTTTGTCTGCTGCTCCTGGTAAGGAATTTCTGTCCAAGGGAGTCTCTCTGGATTCCATGGTGGTGGCAGCGGCCACTCGGAAGGAATTAGCAGAGACTTCTTCCACCATCCATTCTCCTAACAAGGAGTCTAGGACCATGGACCGGTACGGGAAGCATACCTTTTCTTCAGCGACCTTTACCTTGCGGTCACTGAATTATTTATCTCCCTTTACACGGCTCCAGAGAGATCTCCTCAAGGAGCTTGGAGATGCTCTCACGGGTAATGTTTCTGAGGTGGTGACACAGACTGTTAACGTGCAGATGTCTACCCTCAATTCCATCGTTAACTCATCCATGAAGCTGATCTCATATGCAGCCGATAGAGCGAGTAGGGCAGCAAGTTCAGGAGTTGCTCTTAGACTGGCTTGGATGCACCTTTGTCATTTCGCGGGGGTTCCTCTTCGTTCGGAACCAAGGTGAAAGACACCCTCACCAGGTGCGAGCAGGAGGGGAAAACTGTCTGCTGTAGGGGTCTGTTTTCCCCTTCTCTCTAGGCCTTATCCCAAGGCCCAGAGGGGTGGCAAAATGTGGTTCAAGAAATCTGAGGTTTTTTTCCCGGTGCACGAGGTGACCCCCCCCCCCTCCAGAGGCAGAGGAGGGGTTAGTTATTCAGGGAGATGCCACCCTAGAGGCAGAGGAGGCCCCCGCAACTCGGGAGACTGATTCTTTTCGTAGTTCTCCCTATTGCTGCTCCTGATGGGAGGCCCGACTGTGCATTTCCGGAGCCAGTCAGGGGTTGAATCTCATTATACCCAGAGGCCTGGCAAGACATCACCCAGGACTAATGGGTTCTACGAATAATTTCCGGAGGATATGTCCTCCCCTTCTCATTGGATTCCCCCTCCAATCAAGAAAATCCCAGATGTTCCACCCAGTCAAAGGGATTACGCCGCTTCAGAAGTTTCAAAGTTGCTAGAAAAAGGAGCCATCCAACATGTCCCCTCAGGCCAGATCAGATTAGGGACTTGCTCAAGATTTTTTTTGGTGCCGAAAAGGACAGGGGACCTGAGACTCGCATTGGATCTCAGCCAATTGAACACCCACGTGCAAAAGTCCAGGTTCTGAATGGTCACATTGCAGTCTATTCTCCCATTGTTGGGAAAAGTGTGGATGTGCTCCATCGACCTCAAGGATGCTTACTACTACATCAAGATGGACAGGGCATCCAGAAGTCGCCTATGCTTCCGTCTGGGAGCCAGTCATTTTCAGTTTCGCGCCCAGCCCTTTGGTCTCACCACAGCCCCCAGGGTGTTTACCAAATGCATGGCAGTGGTGACTGCTCACTTGAGACGTCGGGGATTCCAAGTGTTTCCATATCTGGACGATTGGCTCCTTACTGCCACCACCAGGCATCTACTAATTCAGACCAGGGACGCTACTATAAACCTATGTCAGCAGCTGGGTATCACATTGAACTGGGAAAAATCTGCCTTGTCCTCACAGCGTGTCACTTTTTTATAGGCGCAGAACTAGACACCATCCTCATGCGGGCGATTCTACCACAGGAAAGAATCCAGAGTCCTACAAACAAGTTCATGCCTTGCTCCCCCTGAGAAGAGCGAAGGCAAGATGGGTCCTCCAACCATTGGGGACAATGGCTGTGATGATTTAGTCCCTCTGGCAAGGTTACATATGCGGCTCCTTCAGTGGTTACTTTTTGCCCAGTGGGGTCTCCAACATTTTCCACTTTCTTGCCCTATTCTGCTCATGGACAGGTGCAAACAGGATCTCAGTTGGCTTCGCACCGACAACCTGAATGCAGGAATGCCCTTCGTTCTTGCACCCCCTATTGCCACGGTGACCACAGATGCCTCCCAGATGGGGTGGGGGGGGGCATTATCTAGGCAGGACAGTCCAAGGCACGTGGCAAGAGCACGAGATGCATCTGCATATCAATGTCCTGGAGATGAGAGCTGTGTTACTAGCGTTGCAAGCACTTCAGAGCTTTCTTCCTCTCAGGACTATTGTAATCCACTCTGACAATATGTCAGTGGTGTGGTATCTGAACAAGCAGGAAGGAACCAAGTCCTATCCCCTTTAAAGAGAGGCCATGCGAGTGTGGCAGTGGGCAGTGTCTTCCCAACGTTTTCTGGTGGCAACGCACATTCCGGGGAAGTCCAATGTGATCGCAGACAGGATAAGCAGAGCTATTCTGATGCCTTACGAGTGGTCCCTGAACTGCCAAGTTGAGGAGGAACAGATCTTCCACAGGTGGGGTCAGCCTTGCTGCGACCTCTTTGCCAGCCCCCTCAATGCCAAATGCAGCAGCTACTTCACGTTGATTCCCCTCCTCAGGGGGAGTCACCCAGGGACACTGTAGTCCACGATTGGCCCCCCGGTCTATATATGCCTTTCCTCCGGTTCCCTTGCTGTCGAAGGTTATTCAGAAAGCACAAGCCTTGGGAAGCAGAATGATTCTGATTGCTCCACACTGGCCTCGTCAAATTTGGTTCCCCTTTCTCCATCCTATCTCATGGACGCTCCTTGGATTCTGGACGCACAACCAGACTTACTGACGCATGTCAGGGCAGCTCCATCCATCTCTTTGGACCCTCCGGTTGGCAGCCTGGCTACTCCACTTCCGTCATTAGTTAGGCTTCATCATTTCTCACTGGAGGTGGCTCATATTTTATCTTCCTCTCATAAGCCTTCCACCAGGAAGATTACTACAGTAAATGGAAGAGGTTTTCAATCTGGGCTCGTATCGAAAAGATTGACCCTTACATGGCTCCAATTTCGTCGGTATTGGAGTTCTTGTCTATGCTGTTTAACCAGGGTTCAACAGCCGCAACCATTAAAAGTCCAATTGGCGGTGATTTCTACCTTTCATGTTGCAAACGTACCTAGTCTGATGGCTCATAGACTCCAAGGCTTTTCTGAAGGGCACTGTGTTACTTCGTCCTCCGGTATCGGAACCTGTCATGCCTTGGGATTTAAACTTTGTTCTACAGGCTCTTACTTCATCCCCCTTTGAGCCTGCAGCCACTTGTGATTTAAAATTCTTAATTTGGAAGACTGTCTGTCTTTTTAGTAGCCATCACGTAAGCCAGACGCGTCTCAGAGCTTCAAGCCTTCTCAATCAAACCCCCTTATTTGATTTTTCATAAGGACAGGGTTTCTCTCCGACCCAACACTTCCTTTCTTCCCAAAATGGCATCTATCAGTAACCTTAATCTATTGAGTTGCCAGGGTTTTTTTCCCCAGTTCTCCAACAAGGCAGAATTTAAATTTCATCAATTGGATGTACACAGACAATTACGTTTTTATCTGCACAGGACCAAAGACCTCAGAAAATCTGATCAGCTGTTTGTTTCCTTTTCGGAAAACAGAATTGGGTCTCCTGTCTCTAAGGTCACGTTGTCAAGGTGAAAGGTCACGTTGTCCAGGTGGATCGCCAGTTGCATTTCTTTCATTTATTCCTCAGGGGGTAAAGATTTACCGTTCCCGGTGAAGGCTCACTCTACTCAGGCTGTAGATGTGTAGATACAATCAGGCCAGATTGTCTATGGATGATATTTGTGCTGCAGCTACTTGGGCATCTCCTCACACCTTTGTTACTCATTACAAGTTGGAAGTGGTATCTAGGGGCAGGTCTTCCTTTGGTTCCACAGTGCTCAGGAGTATCTTCCACTGAGCCTCCTAGGATTTAGGTGCTAGGGACGCTGTCCCACGGGTAAGAATGTAGGCGAGATTGGACTACATAACTTCAAGAAGTTATGTACTCACAATAACGTTCGATGTAAGTAGTCCATCTCACCTCACATTCTTACTTACTCCCCCTTCCTGGAGGATCTGGAGGTTAGGTGTGGTTTCAGAGCTCCCTTCATTCTTGGTTTATTCTTCCTTTCCTTGGGTGTTATGGAGAATGAGTGCTGGTGTTTGCAGCAAACTAGATCTGGGGATATAGAACAGTGCAGCATGGGATACCATCTTAGCACAGCCAATAGACTTCGAGCTAGAAAAGATTTGGCCGAGTCGGAGCAGACATTTGGCTCCGAACCCACTGGTAAGAATGTGAGGCGAGATGAACTACATACATCGAACGTTATGGTGAGTACATAACTTCTTGTTTTCACACATGCAAGTGTAAACCTATCCTACAGAATTGTTAACGAGTTCTTAATATATTTTTTTTCTCGATTTATTTTGATTTTGGTGAAGTCAATAGTCGACAGCTTAAGCTTCTGTATTTTAAGAAACATTTGCAATCTGAGTTTGTAGACCTTAATTACCTCATTGAATGTAGGATAGACAGGGTGTGCTTTGCTGCTAGAATTACTTTTTTTTCTAAGTAATTCTGAAGTGCATAAAATGCAGTTAACTCATTCACTCCACTCTAGTGGAGCTCAAGAAGTTTGCACTGTAACTTCCAATGGGCAGAGCCCATGTCTTTTGACGGAATCAAATTATGTCCTCACATTTTAAATGAATGTTCATATCTCTGAAACCATAGGGGTGATGAAAGAAGTATAAATGGCAAACTCTTCAGCACAAACTATTTTTATAGTGGTAGTATTCTTTAGGTTTTGTGTCTTAAACCAAATTTTATAAGTCACAGCAAACACAGTAACTATTACATTTTTAATAATTTGTAAACGACTTACAATATCTCAACAACTACTAAGTTATACACATACTGTCAGCAGCATTTTATTCATCTAGCTAAGAGCTTTCATATGAGGCTAAGGAGTTCTGGTTGTGTTACTTGAATGTCTAGATAAATTAGTATCGTAAAAACAGTTGACGTTTGTTTACCTGCAGTAGACAAAGGTCAAATGTTAATGCAGTTGAGTTTGCCACTGTATAAGCTTTAGGATGAAAATCTTTTAAAACCTTGTACGTAGCATGGTTTTGAAATTATTGATGCAGTTATGAATAAGCAACATTTGACACCTAGAGGCGTCAGTAGGGGTTAACTGCAAATGGACCTGGAGCTGGCTCTCGTACGTAATGAGTTAAGATAAAGTTATGATCAAATCTTGTTCAGTGCCAGCCATTGTGAGGAAGTTCCACATTCCCTCTTGATAGCCCAACTGGGGAATTAAGACGGTGTTTCCAAAATACTGTCCTGATGTTATGACCATCTGAATTAAGACTTCCTTTGTTTTTAAATTGATCCTGTTGCCTGCTTTTTATAGGTAGTGTTGGATGAGCTGTAGAGTGCAATTTTGATGAAAGTCTAATACCCACCAGAAAAGCAGTTCAAATCTGGTTTGATTTAAGAAAACTAAAGTTATGTAGGTATGGTAATGCTAGATCTGTAGGAATGCATCCCTCTGCAGCTCATAGGACAAAGATCCAAGTCCATTCAGCTTTTCCCAGGCTGGTTGGTACTTCTTACCCCACAATAAACCACACTTTTATTCCTCTTCAAATTTGAGACTGGCTGCCACCACACACACACACACACACACACACACACACACACACACACACACACACACATACTTTCACCATGGTCAGCAGGATCATTTTACAGGAGACTGACCCATTTTATGGCAAGTACTAACTTTCATACCTGGTAAGCAGGACCACCCAAAAAATTGCTTGTGCAATTTCTTCAGTTTTTAAATTTATATATTTTTTTGTTTTGTTTACTAAGTAGCAGAAATTGCTTACATATTCAAGCAGATCTAGGAAAACTGGTTGCCAGTTTAAGAAAATAATGCAGTTTATGGCAAGCAACACCATAGTAAGTCATTTTTCAAGTGATTTTGTTCTGAACTTGGCCATCATTTTTGGCTATGTGTAAGAGGAGTTGATCACATTTCTGAATTAAAGCAGTAAGTGATTTTTTAAACAATATGTAAGAAGGGATGAAAATGTCTTAATTTACCACAGTGAGGCAGTGGCCATATTATGGTGTCCCATATGGCTGAAAGAGTTGACATAAGTTTTTCTTCCTAAAATTTAAATCTAAAAAGTCCAGGTCAGCCTTAGGCCAGTTGTAACTTTGGCCTAATAGGGCCTCACCCCCTCAAGGATCCTGTACCAGGCTTTGACATGGCCAATTGTGTCTTATGGCCTAGAGATTTGCTTGAGAGGCAAAGTGTTTCTTAATGCTAGTCTTGCTCAAATATTAGTAACAAATCTCATTGATGGAGAGGGCAACATGTCCTGTCATACGTTGCATTTTGGTTAATCTGGCTTTATTTGTAGTTACAGTTTTACATGTCTGGTTGCTTAACCAGTCAGATTTTTATGGATCACTCCAGATGTCCTTCAAGGATGCATCTGCAGTCATAACATATGGGTTGTCCTGCCTCAGGCAGCCCTTCGGTCGGCCGGATTCCAAAGTCTGGGTCTGGCCTCGGCTGATGTCGCACTTTCCCCGACGTCAGAGCGTCTGGGGTATAAAAGCATCAGCCGACGCCATTTTCCTCAGTCTTTCTTGCCGCTACGGTGCCCGCAGAAGCTGTTCGCAAGTGCCGGTCGGTCAGATCCAGTGAATTCAGCTACCAAGACTTGAAAAGCTAAGTACCCCGTTGGGGACTCTTTCTTGCCTCAGCCGATGTCAGACAAAGTAAATAATTGTGTAACTTGTGGGAAACAAATACCTCATAAGGATTTCCATTCCTACTGCCTTCCTTGCTTAGGCCCAGAACATGACGTATCTGCCTGTTCAACCTGTGCTTCCTTCAACCGACGAACTCTCCGACGTCGGTCGGAGTTTGCAGAGGAATTTTTGGGGGCCAGTTTTGCTTATAAAATGCTGTCGGAGACTCCGACTTCGCATTTGGTGAAAAAACGGAAGGAAAAGGACCGTCACTCGCAGCCCACGGTTTCGGCTGAAACCACGGCGAGGCCTACCGCGAGTGTCTCTGTTTCGGCCGAAACCGCGTCCTCTGAGATTCCTACTTCTGAATCCATTCTACCGACCACCGAGGCCCGGGAGGCCCTGGCTGAGTCTGCTACCGAACTTCTTACCAAAACCAGTGTCCAGGAAATGTCCGACACCATACCTTTGGACATTTCTACTCCTGCACGTGGGGCAGCTAGGCCCCCTGCTTCCATGTCCATTAAGGCCTTCTCTAGGGCTAAAGCTGCTAAACTTTCTAAAGCTTTGCCTTCCAAAACTACCTCCTAGAGGCCTTCCTCTAGTTCTCAGATCCTCAGCCTTGCAGAGGACCTTATTTCTTTAATTAGAGGTTCACAACCTCACCCAGACAGTGCCTCTCACCCTCCACCAGACAAAAGGCCCAGGACTGACCCCTCTGACCCACACTCTTCAGATGAGTCCACGGATGGATCTGAGTTGTCAGACCACCAGGAGGAGGCTTATTCGCCTTATGAGGATTCAGATGCTGAGGAATCTATCCCTTCGGCCTCCCCTCCTGAAGAGTTTTCCTTTGGTGAGACTCTACACTCCATGAGAGAGCATTTTCAATGGCAAGGTCAGGATTTCTCTGATTCTAGAAAAAGATTAAGGACCTTTTTGCATTTGCCTCAACATAGGCCCTTAGCTATACCTCCTGTTCTGAATGTAATTGATGATGTGTACAATTATGTCAGTACAGCCCCTGATACTCTTTCTCCGGCCCCTGCCAAACCTGATAGATACTACAGGGTCCAAGATTCTCATTTCCATCTGTATAAAGCCCATTCTGCAGACCCAGAAACTATTTCTCAGGGCCCTAAAGGGGTTGTGGCCGCCACTGCCAAAAATCCTTTACCCTCTGAAAGAGAGTCTAGAGCTTTAGAGAGATGGGGAAAGAAGGTATATACTTTTGCAACTCTTTCTGTCAGGGCATTAAATTGTCATTTTCATATGATACAGTACCAAGAGTATTTGTTAGATGAACTGAATAAGAAACTTTCTTCTCCTGAATCCCTTGACCGTAAATCCCTTCAGGATTTGGTACACAACGCACATGGAGGACAAATGTATCCAAGGCCTATGGCCTCAAGGACAGCTAAGCATGCACATAAACCAAAAGGAAATGCTGGCAGTGATGCATGCAATCGAGGCTTTCAGACCCTTCCTCCAACGAGGCCACCTATTAATAGGGACAGACAACACCACGGTCATGTGGTATATAAACAAGCAGGGAGGCACACACTCTTACCCTCTATGCCAGCTGGCTATGAATCTATGGGAACTATGCCTGAAACTCAATATCCAACTACAGTCCCAATTCGTGCCAGGAAAAGAGAATACACTGGCAGACAGCTTAAGCAGAACTACCATGGATGCACACAAATGGATGCTGCACCCAGACATCTTCCAACCCATAGCAAAGGCATGGGGAATGCCGGAGATCTGTTTGCCTCCCCACTCAACCATCAACTGAAGACATTCTGCTCAAGGACATACCACCCACAAGCTTGGAAGGTGGACTCTCTTTCAGCTGGAAAGCCCTAAAAGTATATGCCTTCCCACCTCTCCCATTAATGTACAAGGTTCTACTTAAGATCAGGGAGGAACAGCCAAGAGTGATACTGATAGCTCCAGACTGGCCAAGACAACACTGGTATCCATTATTGAGAAGCATGTCTCAGGCAAAACCATGGCCTCTCCCCCTATGGCCTCTTCTTCTGACGCAGAACAATTTCAAGACCATGCATCCCAACTTGAAAACTTTGCAGCTAACTGCCTGGAAAATTCCTTAAATCCCAATCAAACTGTTTTATCACAGAGGGTGAAGGACATTATCTTGGAAGCTCGCAGGCCTTCCACAAGGAAGACATATCTAAATGGAAGAGATTTCTCATTTGGAGCACATCAAAAGGCTCAGATGTGACAGTGGCAAGCATGACACATATCCTGGAATACTTAGCAGAATTGTTCCACAATGGCCTGTTTTATTCTTCCATTAAGATTCATGCCTCAGCAATTTCAGCAGAAAACAATGTGGATCCACCCATCTTCTCACACCCTCTCCTCAGACAATTTCTGAGAGGGATCAAAAATATTAAACCTCCAAGAAGACCCCCTCTACCTGCTTGGGATCTCAACTTTGTGCTGGAGAAACTGACACTTCCTCCTTTTGAACCAGCAGCATCAGCGGATCTACAGTTTCTGTCTTGGAAAACTGCATTCCTTCTGGCAATAACTTCAGCAAGAAGAGTATCTGAGTTACAAGCATTAATGGCAGTACAGCCATTTCTTATTTTCCATCAGGACGGAGTTTCACTAAGAACCAATCCTACTTTTATGCCAAAGGTGGTATCTAGGGTATCCTTGAACCAAGCTATTCACTTGCCTACGTTCTTCCCAAATCCACAGAATAGAGGGGAAAAACTGTTGCACGCCCTGGATATACACAGACAACTACGCTACTACTTGGACAGAACTAAAACTAGCAGAAAAACTGACCAACTATATGTAGCATATGCTACTGGGGTGCAAGGAAAAGCAATTTCCAAACAGACAATTTAAAAATGGATAGGAAATTGCATTTGATTTTGCTACTCCTTTCATGGAAAGACAGTTCCTGAAAACATCAGGCCTCATTCCACAAGGGCCACGGCCACCACTACAGCCTTCCTACGAGGGGTGGCTACCAAGGACATTTTAGAAGCTGCTACTTGGAGCTCCGTGCATACCTTTGCCAAGCATTACAATCTACCTTTATACTCCAGATCCAGAGCAGGTTTTGCTACTGCAGTCCTGCAGGGGATCTTAACTACACCATCCTTTTCTTAGTACCTCCTCCCCCAGATTGTCTATGGTATTCTACCCATATGTTATGACTCCAGATGCATCCTTGAAGGACATAGTACAGTTTTGTACCTAGCGTAAATGTAGATGTCCAATAGGTATGCATCTGCAGTCAGGTTTACCCTACCTCCTACCCCTCTGTGGTATTCCTAGGGTACTTGCCCCTCTTTTAGCTAGCTGGGGGAATCTATTATGGTGTATTTGTTTGTTTATACATGTATAGATTTATATAATTTTGCAAATGTTTGGAACTTTTCTGCATTTATCCAAATTTGGCCTTCCTAGAGGGCACCTGGCATCTGGGGCAAGAAAAACTGAGGAAAATGGCGTTGGCTGATGCTTTTATACCCCAGACGCTCTGACGTCGGGGAAAGTGCGACATCAGCCGAGGCCAGACCCAGACTTTGGAATCCGGCCAACCGAAGGGCTGCCTGAGGCAGGACAACCCATGTTATGACTGCAGATGCATACCTATCGGACATCTACATTTATGGTAGGTACAAAACTGTACTTTTCCATCCAGGAGGATAAGACCAGACTTTAAGATTGATAGAGTTTTTTCTTTTGTTGCTCTTGTTGACATAGTTTGAGATTGAGATTGTTTGCTGAATACTGTTACAAGCGTTAATGGTGGAATAATTGGCCTTACAGCGTGAAAACCAACACTAGTAAGCAAAAAAAAAAATGTATTATGTGAGGTAATTTCTAACATACTGTCAAGTCTTGGTGATCACTTCAGCATAACAGAGAAATTCTTGCTGCAGTCACAGATGAGAAAAATAATCTCAGCAAAGTGAAACATGAGGTTTGTGTGGCAAATTTGAGTAGGGGCAGACATGGAGAGCAAATGATTGACTTTACTAAAAGTGGAAACATAAACAGTTTCTCATGAATGTACTGCGGGGGTAAGGTGGTATTAGTCGCATACAAAAATAGGGGTCAAGCAGAAAATTATAAGCTTTAAGATGGACAATTAATTGAGAAGGAGCCTTGGGGGGGGGGGGGAGTGTATTATAGAAAGCTGAACAAACCATGGGGTTTTGCATGTTCTCCCTACAATTCACATGGGTTTCCTTGAGGCATTCTGATTCTTCTCACCCACCAAAACATGCTAAGTGACTACTGTAAAGTATCCTTAGCAAGTGGATTGTTGGGTAAGCAATGCTGTTTTTAAAGAGAGGCCTGGGATTATTACTACTTAGATTGCACAGTAATAAGTACAACAGTTTTATGTGATTTTTGTAGAATTGCACTGACCTACAAGAGATGTTAGATCAGGGGGTAATTAAGGAGTTCATAGGTAGGCTATCGGCCCATGGGCCTACGTAAGCCTAGCCAACAAGGTTCACTGGCTTACATCACCCAAGAAAGCTATTTTCCTGTGCCACTGTCGAGCAGAGACAGAAGTGTTCCCCGGAGTATATTTCCTATTTTTCATCCACTACTCAAGATTTTTCTTTGAGTGCTAATGACTAACTTTGCTTGACATAGATGGGTAGCCTGTTCCAGAGTATGAGAAGTCTCTGGGACAGGAATCTATCCCTCCAGCATGTCCTGTTTATTGTGGTGACATGGTTTAGGTCCCTAGAGCGTGTAGCTCGGAGGGATTGGGATTTCTTTAGGTGTAGCATGTCCAACAGCTCTGGGTTTGACCTAGTGTTATATGTTGGGCAGAGATCACCTCTGAGTAGGCGATATGCTACGATGTAAAGCTGGAGTTTTTTGAGGCGGTCAGTGTAGGGCATTTGAGGCCAGTAATCCTCTTTGTGAGGTACTTCTGTGGCCTTTCTAGCTGCTGCAGATGTCTTGAGGTACATTCTAAAAGGGCAGTGTACTCTATAATGGGTCTGAGTGTCGTAAAGGGGAACAATGACCACTCCCCAGATGAGAACCCTTTTATGATGGTGTGCCACGTAGAAGGACATATGATATTGTTAATCCATGTTCATTCCTTACGTATGGGTATCTGTTCCGACCTCGGAACTGAGCTGGCTATCTTCCAAGCTCGCATCAGCCACAAACTCTCAAGCTAAAACTCTTACCCAGAATTCCCCTCTCCCTGTTGCCTCCGATTTCATTTGCCGCATCGCCATTCGGTCATGTGAAGCTACTTCTCTTAAGCCAAGTACAGTATTTGTTGTCTTTCTAGTCTAAAACAACTTTTTCTCTCAGAAAAGTTTCTAAATTGTTTTCTCTTACTAATCGCATTTAGCAACTATCTTTTCTTAAATTTTTTTCCAATCTTTTTACCACGAGGTAGTTTCTTCTGTACCATCATTGGTTAGACGTCTTTTTTCTTCATTACCTTTGGGTATTTCTTGTACCATTGCTGGTATTCTTTCTGTTTCATCCTTTTTTTTCATGGATTAAAATAGGTAGTCCAGGATTTAAGAGATGTTCAGATTGTGGACATAAATTACCTACTTCAGATGCACATTCTCTGTGTCTATTGTTTGGGTGTGCCTCATCACTTGATCCGCCCTGTGCAATTTGTAAGAACTTCTCTAACTGGACATTGAGAGGAAAAATAAATTGTTGCTGAAGGGACTACTCAAATCTCCCTTCTCAGAGGCTATTTCTGGATCTGAGGCCTCAACCCCTCCTAGATCCCATAAGAAAAAAAAACTGATGACCTTTCAAAGGCCAAATCTCTTCCTTCATCCCTGGCTGGGGACTTCCATCAGCGCCACCTGTGACTTCGGCACCGAGGCCATTGGCGCCATCTGTGACTTTGGCACCGACTAGTGTGCCCCTTACTGTATCTGTACCAAGGGGCTCCTCAGTTCAGACCTCTCTACTGGCACCGACTATTCTGTCGGTGCAGACTGTAACCACATCGGCTCCGATACCTTGCCCCATAACCAGCAACTCTGTTACTGACACTGATTTTTTTTCTGGTCCCAGCTTCGGCACCGACAACCACTTCGGCACCGACCTTACTGTTGGTGCAGACCATGACTTCGGCACCGAATTTCTTCGGTGCAGACACCTGTAGTACAGTCCTTTACAGCACCGTTGTTTTCAGTGCAGACTGGTGATGTGGGCATCGAGCTTGCCCCATCTGTGGATAGACCTGTCTCTCCGCTGCTGTCCGTGAAATCCACTAGAAGCCTCCTAGCGGACACAGGGCGCAAGGGCCTCAAGATGTACTTCACAGGAAACCCCTTTTGCATGGTCTTCCCCGGCTTCTCCCTCTGAGGAAGTTGCATCGCAAAAGCTTGTACAAGAGGAAGCACATGGACTCCACAGAGGAGTCCCTTACTGAAGACTCATCCTTTGATGGGGAAGGATCCCCTTACTCTCACACTGAGGTATCCTTTGGTGATATCCTCGAAATCCTTGAGAGGTGACTGTCAGCCCTCTAACCCGACCTCTGAAGAGTCTGTGTTCCTGCAGGCCTTTTACCCCGGCCCCCTACCTTCTGGGTTACTCCACCTGCCGACTAACTGGTCTGGCTCGTCGTGCAGCGTGCATGGAAGGCTCCTGACACCATTGAGGCCATTCCCCAGAGGCCCGATAAATTTGTCCCCTCCTGCTACTGACTCCCCCATTGGTCCAAAGTTCTTCTGTAGATGCTCTGGTGGTGGCGGCTGCAACCAAGAAGGACCTGGTGGAAGAAGAAAGCCAGACTGTCCATCCGCCCAACAAAGAGTCACGAGCTCAGGACAGAATAGGGAAGTGTACTTTTGCATCAGCGACCTTTGCAATCAGGTCCCTGAATTATATGGCACACTTGGCTTCAAAGGGATTTAATATCTGAGCTCTCTGAAACTTTGGCTGGTGCCGTGTCTGAGGTCCCTGACAGAGTGGCCACTCAGCTGGCTACCATTGAATAGATATCAAACTCCTCCATGTGCCTGATACCTCACGCATCAGAAGGAGCAGCTAGAGCGGCGAGTTCAGGCATTGTTTTGAGATGGCACGCCTGGATGTGCTTATGTAATTTCGCAGAACCCTTCAAGGCTTCCTTTCTCAACGCTCCCATCGAAGCCTCTTCACTGTTTGCACCCAAAGTTAAAAGTACAATGGCCAGATGTGAACAGGACGGTAAGACCCTTTCTGCTGTAGGTGTCTGTTATTATTCCCCTCAACGTGATTTCTCCAGAAACCAGAAGAGCAGGAAGATATGGTACAAAAAGTCTCTGGGGTCTTTCCGTGACGCACAGGCTGAGTTCTCCCCTAAGAGGCTGAGGGGGAAACTCTCAGGGAAGACTCCCCTTTCGGGGCAGAGGGGGTTCACGTAACCAGGGTACCAGGGATTCCTTTCCTGGTCAATCCTATCAGGGCTCCTGAAGAGTGGCCCAACCTCTTTCCTCTGGAGGTGGTTGGGGGTCGTTTCTCCTTGTACCCTTCTGCCTGGCTAACCATCACCACCTACTCTTGCGTACAAAGGATCATAACCAGAGGTTACCATATCCCCTTTGATCTTTGTCCCGCCCCCCAACAGACTTGCCCAACGTTCCACCCAGTCAAAGGGAAGAAGCAGCACTAGAGATAGCAAAGCTGCTAAGAAATAGTCATCCAAATAGTCCCTCCAGACCAGATAGGATCCGGATTCTACTCGACTATTTTTGGTGCCAAAGAAACCTGGGGACTGGAGACCAATTTTGGAGCACTGTGTATTAAACAAGTTTGTGAGTACAAAAATTCTGGATGGTCACAATACAGTCTATCCTTCTGCATTTGGAAAAAGACTATTGGATGTGCTCGATAGATCTTCAAGATGCGTACTACCACATAAAAGTGGACAGGCCATAAAGAATTCTGTGCTTCCGTGTGGGAGCAAATCACTACCAGTTCAGAGTACTGCCCTTCGGAGACTCTACAGCCCCCAGAGTGTTCATAAAGTTCATGGCAGTAGTCACATCTCACTTATGACTACAAGGATTCCAGGTGTTTCCATACCTAGACGACTGGCTCATCTCCACCCCCACCAGAATCTAGTGGAAGAAGCCCTGGCATACTGTCTCCTCGTTTCAAAAAGGCTAGGCATAACCATAAATTATCAGAAATCCAATCTCGGCCCACAGAATTCATAGGGGTCATATTGGATACAAGGAATTGCAGAGCATACATTCCAGAGCACAGAATTCTAGGGATAAAGCAACAACTGATCCCAATCCTTTCAAGGGAGAAATCCACAGCTCACTTTCCTACAGCTGTTGGGTTCCATGGCAGCCTCTATCACCATGGTCTCCCAGGCCAGGTTTCATATGAGGCTTCTACAATGTCTACTGCTCACCCAATGGTATCCTTTTCAACATACTCTTTCAGCCAAGATTCGAGTAACCCACAGGTGCAAACAGGATTTAAATTGGTGGATGACCCACAACCTGTCACAATGGTCTCTGCCTTTCTCCCCCCAGCAGCCCAAGGTTATAGTGACCACGGACACCTTCCTGATGGGGTGGGGGGGGTTTGTCAGTGTCAAGACAGTCAAAGGCACTTGGTCTGAAATGGAGGCCCAACTGCATGTAAATGTTCTGGAGATAAGGGCAGTGCTTCTGGCGTTGCAAGCATTCTATCCCCTGCTGCCATCCGGGACTATTCCGATACAATCAGACAATATGGCGGTGGTCTGGTACATCAACAAACAGGGCAGAACCAAATCATACCCCCTTTGTCGAGAGGCCATGAGGATGTGGCAATGGGCGATGGCTACCAACCGTTTTCTTTTAGCAACGCACATTCCCGGGAGTTCCAGCGTGATAGCAGACAGACTCAGCAGGTGCAACAACCTCACGAGTGGTCCCTGAATTCCTTGATAGCGGTGGAGATCTTCCACTGCTAGGGCCGGCCTTGCTGTGACCTCTTTGCATCCCTGACCAACTACAAATGCAGCAACTACTTCGCCCTGATTCCCCCTCTGGGACAGTCACCCAGGGACGCTCTAGTCCACGATTGGCCCTCTGGTCATCTTTATGCTTTTCCACCTCTTCCCCTCATTCCCCAGTTTCTGAAGAAAGCCCGTCTGTTGAAGAGCAAGGTGATCCTCCTAGCACCATATTGGCCTCAGATTTGGTTCCCCTTCGTTCGGCCTCGCCTGCTAGATCAGCCATGGATTCTCCATCCAACCCCAGTGTTGATCTCCCATCCGCAAAATCTGATTCATCCCAACTTGGACAACCAGAAGCTCACAGCTTGGCGCTTCCAATTCCCTTGATTGCCAGGCAGAATGGTCTTTCTTTACCAGTACACGGGGCATTCTTATTTCATCTCAAAAGTCTTCCACTAGAATAACTTATCTAAGCAAGTGGAAAAGATTTACCTGTTGGCTGAAAGAAAAGCAAGTAGATCCTTTTTCAGCACCAGTGTCCATTAGTTCGAGTATCTAGCTGATCTATTTCAATCGGGTCTATCAGCCTCTACCATTAGAGTTCATTTGGCTGCAATATCTAATTTCCATGAGGGTGTCCAAGACTCCTCATGTCTCACAAATTATGCAAGACCTTCATAAAAGATGTGAATCATCTGAAGCCCCCTTTTGGAGAGCCTATTCAACCATGGGACCTGTCATTAGTTCTACTAGCTCTGACAATGCCTCCTTTCGAACCAGCTTCTTCATGCAGCTTCAAATATTTGTCATGGAAAACCTTGTTTTTGATCGCCATTACTTCTGACAGACATATCTCTGAGCTTAAAGCCTTGTGCGTAGAGTCCATACTTGATTTTTCATAGGGATAGTGTCTTTGAGAACTAATCCTTCCTTTCTGCCAAAAGTGATCTCTAAAATGTCCATTAATCAAACCATTGAATTGCCAGTTTTCTTCCCCAATCTTTCAAACCGAGGAGAGTATTGCCTACACATCCTAGATATTCGCAGGCAAATTAGTTTCTACCTGAATAGGACTAAGGCCTCTTGTAAATCAGACCAGGAATTTTTGGCCTTTTCTGGACCTAGATTAGGATGTGCTGTTGCTAAGGTCACATTGGCTAGATGGTTGAAAGACCTTGTGACCTTCAATTATACACAACATAATATTCCATTACAGACTACCATTAAGGCTAATTCGACAAGGCCGGTGGCAACTTCTGCTGCCTCCCATGCCAGAGCTTCGTTACATGACATCTATGCAGCTGCAACTTGGGCTATGCCTCATACCTTCATCAATCATTACAAATTGGATTTGGCCTCCAGGGGAAGAGCATCTTTTGGTTCTATGGTGCTCAGGAATGTCCTTCCATGAGAGCCTCCCAGGAATAGAGGTAGCTGGGGACTCTGTCCCATACATAAGGAATGAACGAGGATTAACTATCAGATAAAGAAGTTGTCTTACCATAACGTTCCATCTGTATTGTTGAACCTCGTTCAGTCATTACGACCCTCCCTCCTTCCCCCTCCTGTGGCTTCTAGTGGATCTCGCCATCCAGTTCTTTTAGGCCTCTACCTTCCTTTGACTTGCAAACTCAATCTGAAGTAACAGGGAGAGGGGAATTCTGGGTAAGAGTTTTAGCTCAAGAGTTTGTGGCTGACGCGAGCTTGGAAGATGGCCGGCTCGGTTCCGAGGTCTGAACTGCCCATACATAATGACTGAACGAGGATCAATAATACAGATGGAATGTTATGGTAAGGCATAACTTCTTTTTCCTGACTACTGTAGCGATGACTATCAAAGGAGAAACTACTGTCTACCTGGGTCCCAAAGTCTGTTATCACACATTCGGTGTAAGTAGATTGCTGCCTGTGTGGTAGTTCATGGGTGCAGAGTTTTTACCAAAGGGGATGACACCACTTTTTGGCATTGAGCTTGAGGTCATGGCTCTGACACCAGGCATCTGTCTCAGTGAGGCCCTTCTATAGGATGTCCACATCATTTGGGGACTTGACTATGGCTCCTAGTTTGCAGTCATCTGCGAACTTCATTAGCCAGAGGCCTTCTGTGTTGGCCTGTACTTCAGAGAAGTAGATACCAAACAGGAGATGTCCTAGGACGGAACCCTGTGATACTGCACTTGTCACTGCTTTGAGGTCAGATGTGGAGTCTGCAACTTTTACAGTGTGGGTTCGGTCAGTGAGCCAGTTGGCAACCCATCTTGTGACGTAGGGATTTATACCTAGTTAAGGGAGTAAAGGTGTAATTCCAGAATGGGGGATGGTGTCAAAAGCCTTGGCGAGGTCAAGATAGGCTGTGTGAACCACTTCACCCTCATCTATAGCTTTGGTGACTGCCTCAAAGAAGTTGATCAGGTTCAGGAGGCATGATCTGTCTTTCACAAACCCGAACTGGGTGGGATCCAAAGTTTGGAGGTTACCAATGTCTTTGAGTTCCATGATGATACGTTGCATGGCCTTGCAGACCAGGCTCATAGATCAATAGTTCCCGGGATCAGTGGTGGCTCCCCCTTTGTGGAGTGGGATAACTGTTGCCGTGTGCAATTCAGGTGGCACAAAGCCTGATGTGAGGCTATTATTGAACATGGTGTTTAAGTGGGGAGCCAGTTCGTTTTGAAGTTCGTGTAAAACTCAGCCTGGGTTGTCCGGTCCCATGGATGCTGTGTTTTTGGCTTGAGTGCAGCTTTTACCTGCGTAGTTGTGATTACAGGGACTCTGCATTATTCCTGTCTAGATACGGGCCCTTTAGGGGGTGGGGGGATAAAGTTAGCACTGAACCTATCTGCCAGGTTGTTGGCAATATCAGTTGGTTGTGTAATTTTCGTGTCATTGTGCTGTAACAGAGCAGATGTGGGTGTTGCCATCGAGATTCTTGACATAGAATGCTTTGTGGTTGTCCTAAGAATTAGTGGCGGTTTTGTTTTCGTAGCTAGCTTTGGAGGATCTTATAAGGGATCTCAGCTTCTTACTGAGGCTGACCAGGGAGCTCCTCCCCTCATGGATTTTACTCTTTTGCAACAGTTTCTTCCTTCCTTCTGTTGTACAGTTTGTTTATGGCAGGGGACCACCAGATTGGCTTCCTTTTTTTGGAGGATGGCGTCTCGGTTCTGTTTGGGATAGCACGATCCATGCACTCGTGTAAGTGTGCTTATAGAGTGCATTTGTGTAGGATTCAGCAGTTATAACTGTATTGCCCATCTGCATGGGTGTCATGAAGTTCACCACTTCTGTCTCTTAAGAAGCATGAAGTTGGCTTTGGAGAAGTTTTTTACTGTGGTTTCCTTAATGGGGGTGGGGGTGGGATGTGGATATAAAGGGTGATTAGATTATGGTCTGATCGGACCAACAAGGAGTGGACTTCAGGTGTGGAACACCGGTCACTCATGTTGGTAATGACTAGGTCTAGGAGATTGTTGCCCCTGGTGGGGGTGTGGATGTGGATAAGTTGATCCAGGACATTGGAGTTTATGAATTCCAGAAAGCGTTGAGCTAAGGAGTTGGTACACTAGTAGTTTTCCCAGTTAATGGTGGGGTAGTTGAAGTTGCCTGTTATTAGGGTGTTTGGTTGAACCCTAATATTTTCCAATACATCAAGAAAAGAGGAGTGGGAATCCTGGGGCATGTTGGGGATCTGTAGCAAGCTACAATTTGGATTGTAGTTTTGACCAGAGTTAGTTGCACTTGGATAACCTCGGATGCATTATGCTGAGCAACTAGCTTGGAGGTGTGTATATCCTTAATGAATATGGACACACCTCCGCCTTTGGTGCTTCGGTGCAGGTTACATTGCCGAAAAGTGTGGTATGAGTTATAGCCTGGTAGTGCAGGGGTGCTCTCTGAAGCCTTAAACCAGGTCTCAAATCACTGGACAGATGTCTGTTTTCCATTTTAAGGGGTGCCTCGAGTGAGTACATTTTGAGATTTAGACTTCTATCATGCAATAGCATTACCCTCAGTTTTTGCTTGCTTGCTTCTTGTTACGGTGGTGAATTTATTTGAACCTTGCATAAAAAAAGGCACTATAGGGGCAGCAAGGGCCTTAGCCAGTATCCGGAATCCCAGGGGCGACAGGTGCAGGCCATCTGTGGCAAAGCATCATAGTCTGTCGACCATGTTATCCCAAGCAGACAGATAGTGGATCCCCTTAGAATGACACCTGAAGCTTGGCCAATTGTTGAAGTCAATCATTTTGTCCTTTTACTGCGGTATCATTCTGGGCAATGGCAGAATGCTACTTGGGGCTAGGGTCATACCATCCTGGGCTACAAGATCGGAGATGCTTCTTCAAAAACATAACTTATGTTTTAACATGTCTTAAGGCAAAATTATTAACCATTAAATGCACACAGTTTTATTGTTAATGTACAGTAATAGAATAAATTCTGCATACCTGACTAAAATAGTCAATCCCAGCAAATGGAACAGTGGTTGGGGTGTTAGTGGGTTGGTCAGCTGAAGAGCCCCTCCAGAATGGCCCAAATTGAGCTTCACAATTGCTAAGGCTGGCCCCGAGAGAAGTTCAATTCTGTGATTCCGTTCAAGTCTAACATGTGCTCATAAAACATGAAAAATATGGTTAACACCTTTATTATTGGCAATTTTTAATGAAAGTTTTCAACAATTCATATTCTTTGCCTTTAAATAGTTTGGGTTTGCATTTTACTGAAAATGCATGGTCAGGCAACAGCTCAAGATCTGATCTATTTTTCAGCAAAATAGACACTGGTAATTTTTCAGTATAAAACGTCTGGGATGGGAGTACTTGAATGAATACCTAATATGTGTGCATTGCATTGTTTGCAGTGTATGGGGCCCTTGAACATGTACTTTATAAAGATCAGTCTGCACTGTATTTAAGAGATTCTCAGAATGAAAGCATTTACAAGTTTTGGCAGGGTAGTGGAGTTTGCTGCTGAATCCTGCAGTTTTTACGTAAATATTTACACACTTTTTATAATGGTTCTACAGCTTTCTTGTGGCATTACTGATAGTAGTGAGTCCACCACTTGTAACTCATAAGGTAGAATCCCAACCTCTTCCATACGTGAATAATGGCAGTTCTACAAAATCTAGTTTGAAATGCTTTAGGCATTCAAGAAAGCCCATTTGGCTACTGCACAATATTGTTAGCTGCCTTCAAAAAGCTAGGTCCTACCTATGTAACTGCAGTGCAGATAGATGGAGCTTTAGCAACTTTGGGTAGTGGTTTCACAGTCCAAGTAGATCAAGCTTTACCCAGGTAATGGCTTAGTATATTTGTCGCAGCAAAACTTCGTGCACTTGGTCAACTTCCTGGAGAAACCTTAGACTTCATGCTCCAAAGACATTAATAGACAAGGGGGGAGGGAATGAGCATCTTTCTTTGTAGATTTGGCTTTGATCCTAGTGTAGCAAATAATCTCTAGTTTGAATAGGCTGGAAAGAAAACAAGGTATGCGTATCTACTTGCCTAAAATTAATCAGTTGTCATATGCGTAAAGTAGGATAGGACCCAAACAGAACTGTGTCCTTATGAAAGACCAGAGAAAGTGTCAGCAAAAACTGCATGAAGTTCAGAAATCGTACTAGTTGACCAAGAAAATGAATTTATGGTCTTAGACTTGGCCCACACTGAGGATTGTATCATTTGTCCCTGCAGTTCTTCCTTGTTCTTTGCTTTTGGAAGTGAGAATATAGTGATCACTAAAAAAAAAAAAAAAATAGGATTACAGGTAAGTACTTGACACCCCTGCACTAGCCCAGTAATCAAGGGCCTCAAGCCTTACCACTGGCAACAGTGGGAAACATACACTCTGGGAGGTGCACATGCAGAAAAGTGCAATTTCACTTAAGAGCACACAGAGATCACAGTCAATCTGGGACTGGTTTCTCCCTCTTTCTCCAGATCCCCAATAAGACTCCCCACTGGCACAGCTGTAGGATTGAGATATCGGCTCCAAGCCAAAACCTTAGCAATCCTCTGTCCAATCAGTGATTCATGTCCTTGCCTGAATAGCTGACACATGCACTTTGAGATTTGATTTGTATACAGAACATGCACACACACCTGGGAAAGGCTGGCACAGGTTTATTAGCTATGCTCCTTTCTGCCCAGACTATAAGGTAGTTCCGACTGCCATCAGTCAACTCTCTTTCAGCTACTTAAGGCTCTTAACTCATTCCCTCCAGTACAGCTCTCTCGATTGTGCATCTTTAACTCCTAGTGGGCATGGCTTGAGTCTTTAAAAAATAAAGTTATCACCTTACAATTCTAACAAATACTCATTGACATAGGTCAAATATCACAATTGTGTTTGCCATCAAGTATGCTTCAAGATAAAATATTCTAATACCTCATATAGGGCATGGTTTTGGAATTATTAATGCAAATATGAACAAGCAATATTTGACTCCTGGAGGAGCAGTAGGAGGTAATTGCAGATGCACCTGGAGGAGTCACTCGGATGTAATGAGTTAATAAAGGGTGTTAGTCCTACTGTCTAATATTACTATTATACAAGTGGTAGTCTGACCAAGAGAAAGGCTGTTTAGGAGTGGCCTGTGCAGTGTCACCATATAGATATGCAAGTACTCGAGCTTAAATACGTCTCGCAGATATCGGCCACAAAGCTAGGTTTAAACATATCTAATAATAAATTGTAACAGAACAAATATTTAAAACATTGCAGGACAGTCTGAAAAATAAAGAAAACATCTAGGCTGTACTTTACTATATTCCTATCTGAATCGAAAGAGTTGCTATACCATAAAAACTTACAGAACAGCATACAGGCAGAAGTGCAGAAGGTGGTGGAGTGGATGTTTCCAGTTCAAATGCAAAACACAGTCTCTCTCTGAGAGAGTTCTTAAATTAATATAAGTATTACTGCTGGGTTAGCTTGGATGACATTACTTTGTCACCTGACTTTAGTTCCCAAGCTAAACCCCCTTTGTCAGAAACTAACAGAATTTAACATCCCTGTGAAAAATACATCTCTCAGATGTTTGAAGACCCTGTAAGTTATAAAACAATAAATCACTTTGGAATCTCAAACCTAGTAATTACTTCTCTTCCAAGACTACATGAAAACTTCTAGCTCTAAATATTGAGTGCTACTGAACTGAAACTGAGAGAACTTGTATACCACAATCATAAAACAATTTAATTTCAACTTTTCTTAAAATTTTACAAGTTAACCCTCTGTTTTAGTTACTACTGTTAAAACCTGCATTTACACAGTTACAATAGTTTATAGACATTTCTATTCTAAGTCAGCAGGTCATGCTGTGGTTACGTTTTAGCTCCGTACTTTACACCTTATACACACACACTTGTACGAGTCCTATCAATATTGACAAATGACCTAGAATTATTTACAAGATTCCAGATAGCTGGGCTGGCAGTAGTTCCTTTTGGGACGAGTACTGTAAGCCAAGAAGGCTATTAATGAGCCACAGGGAGTAAATGTCTGAGACTTGCCCAGTGGCTAGGACAGCAGGTTATTTGCTGGTCTCAATAAGAAGGCTTTCTGCAACAGAATATGCAGAAATACTGTGAACATGTCTGCCAGTAAAAATAGGGAACTATGAGAATGACCCTAGCCTTGAGTTTTGCCTTTTATATCCTCATTGAAGGAAAAGTATAACGTTGGATACTGATATAGAGTGTCCCTTGGGATTCTGTCTGGAGATGCATTAAAGGAGAAGTCCCTAAACTTGATGGTTTGTGATGCAGACAGATACGAGCAGGGCTCCCCAGTCTGAGGATCTTTCTTGTCACCAAGGAATTGAGATCATTCACGGTGGACTAGCAGAAGATGCTTAGCTGATCTGCCAGAGCTTTGGACACTGAAGAATATGGCCAACAGCAAGAAAAATGATTACTTGATATTTGCCATTCCCATGCTGTCTTAGTTTTCCAGCATAAGTAGTAGGATTAAGTCTAATTTTTGATGAACCATACTGCTGCTGTGTTGTCTATCTGTGTGGTAAGAATTTCTGCTGGGAGTAGGAGAATGCTTTGAGGATCTGTAGGACTTTTCGTATACAGAGGTTGATGTGAAGAGGAAGTTCAGTGATATCCAGAACCCTGAACTGTCTTCCATTTTGTAATGTCTTTCTATCCAAGGGTTGATGCATATGTTATCACTGTTGCCATAGAAAGGGGTCCGTGAAAGGGACTGTCAAAGGAAACTGCCCATCCACCATCATAAAGTGTGCCGTCAGACTTGAGAAATGCAGATCTTATTGTCTAGAGGCTCTGCGTTTAGTGATGATTGGACTTCCGGTCCACTTGTGAACATCTTCTATAGAATTACTGATGAATCACGAGTTTGCCACTATCGATATGGAACTTGAGACAAAAGTAAGCTGTGGTTGAGGAGAATGTAATAAGAAAAAAAGTTTGTTGAAAGGCTTTGTCCTTGCCCACCAGGAGTCTTGCTTTGCTTAACTTAGTCTCCAGGTTGCAACTTGAGAATTCTAGTAAATTAGCAGGTTGCACCTGAGATCTTTCTAAGTTCATCACAGAAAATGGAACAATCTGTGATTTGTGGATGGGGCTACTAGGAGCCGGTCCAGATATGGGAACATTTTACCTGCAAATGCAAATCAATCACTGGCTTGCATTTGGTGAACACTCTAGGGGACTGAAGTAAGACTATGTGGTAGAGTCCAAAACAGGTAATTGCCAAGCATCATGGGTGAATTAAAAGGCCTTCTGCAGCATCTGCTGCTGGGGGGCATAGATCAGTTGGCTGGCCCCCTCTCTGATGCATCTTTTCCAGGGGCTCTGCAAAGTTAGGATCATTGGAAGGAACACGTGGAAATCCATGCCCTCCTCGTAACCCACATTAGGTCTAGGGAGAGTTGTCTGCTTTCTCTTGCATGTACCTTTCCTGTAAACAATTCCATAATGCACCACTTCACTTCTCTTCTGTCTAGGTCTCATTTGACACATTCCTCATGCATCAAAAGGCACCTGCACTCTCATTTTCAGTGGCTTTGATACTTTTTTGAAATTCCTCAGTTTGGGTTTTCTATCAGGTTAGATCTTTCTAGTTTTCTGTTATGCAGACCACATTTGTAGAGATGCACTGTCAGTTGCTTGTTCCTACTCAGTCCCATTAGGTTACCATTTTGTCTAGCAGTTTTGATTAGTGGCTAGTTATATAGTTGCTTTGCCTTGAATATAGTGCTGTGTTAGCGATACACAAGGAAAAGGAGTCAGGATTTAGGAAATGTATAATCACAAAAATATCTTGACTTGTGTATGATGATGGTGGGGGGGGAGTGGAAGCTGTGATAGCTATAAAATGTTGGTTCTAGGATCCTGCAGGAAAGAAAAAACAAATTAATATTGAAAGGTTTATTGCCCATTGATTTTGCTGCTAGTTTTAGACGCCAGAAAATGGAAGATTCTGATTCTTTTAGAAATGCAGAAACTTCTTCCCAGTGGTTAAACCCCCAAGGGGAGGATATTTCTGCACTATTTTTTAACACATTTATTAAATTATCACTTGACACATGCAAACTTAGATTAATATAAAACAATATTAACATGTTTCCTGTTCCATATACATCATTTGTGTTTTTTATAACTATCATTAGTCCAACATTATATAAATTGCTCAATTCCTACCTTCCCTTAAACCTCACTTCTCCTAGAACATTATTCCGAATGTATTGTAACCACACTTTCCATTTATTTCTGTGTAATTTGTTTCCTTCCCTTTTGTAAAGATCCCACTTCAGTTTTTTATCTCTGTTACAGTATTCAGTACTTCAAATGTAGTTTTAGACTTTGATTTCCATTTTTGAGGAATTATTTTTTGACTGCTACCAGAATTAACAAGGCCTTACTATGTCTAGGCAATTCAGATTGCACTAGATATTCTTGAGAAAACTAGTGTTCATCATCTTTCGGCTGCTCCCGTTAGGGGTCGCCACAGTGGATCACCTGTTTCCATTTCTTCCTGTCCTCTGCATCTTGCTCTGTCACACCAACCACCTGCATATCCTCTCACCGCATCCATAAACCTTCTTAGGCCTTCCTCTTTTCCTGTTACCTGGTACCTTCATCCTTAGCATCTTTTTCCCAATATACTCAGCATCCCTCCTCAGCACATGTCCAAACCAATGTAATCTTGCCTGTCTGACTTTGTCTCCAAACCTTCCAACCTGGGCTGACCCTCTAATATACTTATTCCTAATTCTGTCCACCCTCGTCATACCCAGTGCAAATCTTAACATCTTTAACTCTGCCACATCCAGCTCAAACTGCTGCCTTTTTGTCAATGCCACTGTCTCCAACCCATATAACATAGCTGGTCTCACTACCCTCTTGTAGACCTTCCCTTTCACTCTTACAGGTACTCATCTGTCACAAATCACTCCTGACACTCTTCTCCACCCACTCCATCCTGCCTGTACTCTTCTTCACCTCTCTTTCACACTCACCGTTACTCTGAACTATTGACCCCAAGTATTTAAACTCCTCCACCTTTGCCACCTATACTCCTTGCATCCTCACCATTCCTCTATCCTCCCTCTCATTCACACACACATATTCTGTCTTAGTCCTACTGGCCTCATTCCTCTTCTCTCTAGAGCATATCTCCATCTCTCCAGGGTCTCCTCCACTTGTTCCCTACTCTCACTACAGATCACAATTGTTAATGCTGGTGAGAAATATAGTGGTACTAAAGTTATATGTATGTCTCAGCTACAGGTCATGTTGGTTGAGGATTGGACATAAAGAAAAAAAGAACTTTCTAGGAGCTTGGAATCAAGACCACATTCAGCAATGTCAATGCCCTCCATGCATGTTGAGTGTCAAGATGATGACTGCAATGGTCATGGCACATGAGTTGTTTGGCTATCCTCTCTCCCACCTCTTTCCCCTATGGCATTATGAGAACTCCCTTTTTTATCCTTCTGTTGTGCCTTCCCTGGGCACATTTTTGACATTTGGGTGCATCTGAGTAGATGTTTTCTTTTCCACAGTTTGTTTTTGCCTCCAGTGTAACCTTGTCTTCAGTGCTGCTGATCACTCTTCCACACCAATAAGTTTAGCACCAAGTTTTTTGGTGCCAAGAGTTATTTATGCTAGCCAAGGGTTCAGAGACATTGAAGATTCAGCTATCTGGGTTGATAATCATTTTTTTTTTTTAAGTAGAAGGAAAGGAGGGAGTAATGGTACTGAAGTCTGATAATTGAAGAGTAAGAGGGTTATTAACCATAATAACCAGAAACACCATGAGTGGTAGCAAGGAAAGAAAGCAAACATTGAAAGGTAGGGGAGAAAGCCTAACCAGGAAATAAAAAAAAAAAAAAAAACTTTTAGCTAAAGTAGGTTAAAGACAATTGAAGACAAATAATTTGTAAGTTTTGAAAATTTCTCGCTCAAGAGAACACTGGACCACATATTTTTGCTGGAAAAGGCAAATGAGATCTGAGATAATGGAGTTGGTGCATTATGGGTAAGGGATAAGTTTGAGAGTTAAAAGTTGCTACGAGCTTTTACATGGCTGAGTTGGATCTGAGCACTTGGATCCAAACTCAGTCTTGGATGGAATGAAAATTGGTCATATCAGATTGTTCTGCTTGATCAGTGTCGGTCCTAGTAATGAGGATGAACCATGACTAGGACTGAAGTGTCAGTTTTGGCACCATTTTAAATTTTCCCAGTCTTCAACTCCCCCCATTTACACACCGATTTATGCAGTGTGCTTTTCCTCTCCAGGTCTGTAGTAGGCCATGTGAAACAAGTGTAATTAGATAAGTATACAATATCTAAGCACAACTCTCTTCTGCCGTGCCACAGAACAATGGGCAAGAATGTGAGGAGAAAAAGGATAATGCAGATCTAATGATCTGATGTCTTCTATCCATTCCTCAATGGAAAGGTTTTTAGATCCAATGTCTGATCTGTCTTCTGCCACTCAAGACTTTGGATCCCAAGTTCAGGTTTCTCCTGATGTCCTTCATGGATGCATCTGCAGTCATAACAACTGGGTTGTCCTGTCGTCAGGCAGCCCTTCAGTCGGCCGGATTCCAAAGTCCGGGTCCGGCTTCGGCTGATGTCGCACTTCACCCGACGTCATCTCTGTTGGTCTTCGGGTATAAAGGCATCAGCCGACGCCATTTTCCTCCGTCTTTCTTGCCGCGTGGCGCCCGAAGCAGAAGCTGTTCGCAAGTGCCGGTCGGTCGGATCCAGAGATTACTTCTACCGAATACTACTCAAGACTTCTAAAGCTAAGTACCCCGTTGGGGACTCTTTCTTGCCTCAGCCGATGTCAGAAAAAGTTAATAATTGTTTAACCTGTGGGAAACAAATACCTCATAAAGATTTCCACTCTTATTGTCTGCCTTGTTTAGGCCTAGCCCACGACGTAGCAGCCTGTTCGGCCTGTGCTTCGTTCAACCGACGAACGCTTAGGCGTCGGTCGGAGTTTGCTGAACAGTTTTTCGGTTCTGATTTTGCGTACATTATGCCGTCGGATCCTCCGACTACCCAATCTGCCAAAAAACGCAAAGATAAAGACCGACACTTGCGGTCCGCGGTTTCGGCCGAAACCATGGTTAAGCAAACCGCGAGTGTCTCTGTTTCGGCCGAAACTGAGAAAACTGATCAAAGTACAGCTGAATCTATCTCTACAACTGAGGCCCCTGCTACCACTCTTGAAACGGCCTCAGAAATTTTATCCACTACGGTGGTTGCCACTGACTTATCAGACACCATTCCCTTGGATGTCTCTACCCCAGCACGTGGTGCTGCTAGGCCTCCAGCAGCCATGTCCATTAAGGCCTTCGCCAGGGCTAAAGCAGCAAAGACTACTAAAACAGTGCCTGTTAAACCCCCTACAACCAGGCCCTCCTCTAGTTCTCAAATGCTTACTCTGGCAGAAGATTTAATTTCATTAATTAGAGGATCTCAATCTCACCCAGACAGGGCCTCTCAGCCCCCAGAGAAGAGACCTAGGGCAGAGCCCCCTGAGCCAGTGTCCTCTGATGAGTCTGCCGATGAATCAGACATAACTGATCAGCCAGAGGCTCCTTTCTCCAATTTTGAAGACTCTGATGCTGAAGAATCCATTCCAGCTGCTTCCCCACCAGAAGAATTCTCCTTTGGGGAAACCTTACATGCCATGCGAGAGCAGTTCCAATGGCAGCAACAGGATTTTTCAGACTCCAGAAAAGACTTAGGACCTTTCTGCACCTTCCACAGCACAGGCCCTTAGCTATACCTCCTGTTCTCTCTGTGGTGGATGATGCTTTCAATGATGTCTGCTCCGCACCAGATTCTTTACCTCCAGCCCCTGCCAAACCAGACAGATTTTACAGGGTGCCAGACACTCATCACCACCTTTACAAGGCCCCTCTTGCAGACCCGAAACTATATCCCAGGGTCCCAAGGCAGTAGCCGACCATAGCAAAAAACTCTATTCCTTCAGAAAGGGAAGCAAGGTCATTAGACAGATGGGGCAAAAAGGTCTACACTTCAGCTACTCTCTCAGCTAGAGCTTTAAATTGTCAGTTTCACATGATACAATACCAAGAGTTTATGCTTGATCAGTTAACTAAAAAGCTAACCACTGATGAATCTCTTGATAAGAAATATGTATTAGAAATGGTAAATAACATACAACAGGTTAGTAACCATTCCTTAAAATGTGGCTATGATGCACTGGCGGCTTCATTTAGATCAGCCATGACTGGCACAGTGATAAGAAGGCATGCATGGCTAAAGGAGCAAGCTCTACGGATCATGTTAAAGCTAAGTTGCTAGATGCTCCTATGGATAAGACAAGTTTGTTTGGTACACCTGCCCAGCAGGTTATGAAGAAAATGGAAGAAAAGGCAAAATCTGTTCAAACGGTTAAAGATTTCTTGCAGGTTCAACGCCCAAGGTTTAGCAGGAACTGGCCTGCCAAAAATTGGTCCTTTCCTGACTCCACAAGACCTCAAAGGGGCAGGAATAGACGTTCCAGAGGCAGAAACCAATCCAGGGAGGTGCCTACAGAGGACGACAGTGGCAAGGTAACAACAGAGGCACAGACACAACCTCTGCCACTACATCAACTCAACCACAGTGACTTAACCTAAATCCGCCTACCAGGGAACAAATAGCAGCTCCCTAGGCGGAAAATTAACCTTATTTTCAAAGAACTGGCACTATATAACAAAAGACAAGTGGATTTTACAAACCATAGATCTAGGTTACCGGTTCCACTTCCACACTTTACCAGTCAAAGAGGAATGCCAAATCTACCGCCAAATCAAAAACAGAGGCTCTACAACAGATAATGCAGTTAGCAAACATGAGAGCTGTGGAAAGAGTGCCAACAGCAGAGCAAGGAAAGGGTTCTACTCCAGACTATTCCTAGTTCCAAGAAAGGAAAAAAGTTGGAGACCAATTCTCGACCTGTCCGCCTTAAATACATACATCATTGTCCCAAAATTCAAAATGCTGACCCTACAGCAACTTCTTCCCATGCTGGGCAAGGAGTGTTGGCTGGTAACTCTAGATCTCAAGGAGGCATACCTGCACATCCCCATTCGACCAATCTGCAGAAGATACCTCAGATTTCTTGCAGGATCAGAGCACTATCAATTCTCAGCATTGCCCTTTGGCTTATCTACTGCGCCCAGAGTATTCACAAAATGCCTGGCATCAGTAATCGCCCATTGCAGACTACAGGGAATTCAAATTTACCCATACCTAGACGACTGCCTGCTACAAGGGGACAACAAAAGCAAGCTGACAACAGATTTACAAAGGGTCATTTACTTGCTGCAAGCACTGGGATACACAGTCAATCTACAAAAGTCAAGGCTGATACCATCCCAAACAAGGACATTCTTGGGCGTGGAATTGGACACAGTAAAACAGATGGCATTCCTAACAAAGGAAAAACAAAAAGAACTCCCTCTTTACTTCTTGGCACTAACAAAACTGAACAAGTTAACAGCAAGAAAAGTACTGCAGGCCTTGGGCTTCATGGCATCATGCATAATCTTGGTTCCACTTGCCAGACTACATATGAGAAAACTACAGTGGTACCTAAAGAATTTATGGTCTCAACACAGACACAGCCTAGAAACAGAAATCCCACTAATTCCATGCTTAAAACAGGAGTTCCTATGGTGGGCTCAGGCATGCCAGTCAAACCCAGGGCTACCCTTTCGCAGATGTCAAGCAAGCCAGACCATCACAACAGACGCTTCAGACCTAGGATGGGGGCCCACATGCTGGACAAATGCGTGCAAGGATTGTGGACACAGGATCAACTTCACCTGCACATCAACCTAAAAGAAATGCTGGCAGTAAAACTGGCAATCCAAAAGTTCAGACCATTTCTCAAAGAGGGCCAGTTGATGATAAGGACAGACAACACCACAGTCATGTGGTACATCAACAAACAGGGAGGCACTCATTCATACCCCTATGCAGAATGACTTTGGAGCTGTGGACCCTGGCACTCAGCTACAACATCCAGTTACAGGCAATATTTGTACCGGGAAAAGAGAATACTCTAGCAGACATATTAAGCAGAACCACATCGGATGCCCACGAATGGAAGCTGCACCCGGACATCTTCAAGACCATCTCAAAGAAATGGGGAATGCCTCAGATAGATCTATTTGCATCACCTACCAATCACCAGCTCAAAAATTCTGCACAAGGACATTCCACCCACTAGCATGGAAAGTGGATTTGCTCTCCTTCAGCTGGAAAGGCCTAACAGCATATGCATTCCCACCTCTTCCCTTGATACACAAGGTATTACTAAAAATCAAGGAAGAACGTCCAAGGATAATCCTGATAGCTCCAAACTGGCCAAGACAACACTGGTACCCACTGCTGAGGAGCATGTCTCGGAACAATATGTGGCCAATACCCCTGATGCCTTTGATGTTAACTCAGAACAACTACAGCATCATACATCCAAACCTAAAACGCTTGCAACTGACTGCATGGAACATCACATAGCAGCAGCTAATCCAGAACTTTCCCAAAAAGTTAGAGACATTATTCTTGAAGCATGCAGACCTTCAACAAGAAGAAACTATGCTGGAAAATGGAAAAGGTTTGTCAATTGGAGTACTGAAAGAGGAAAAGATGTGTCAAACATAGATATGCCTAACATTCTGGAGTACCTAGCCGAACTTCTTCATTCAGGCCTGTCCTACTCCTCCATCAAGATACATGCATCAGCTATTTCAGCAGAATACAGCTTTGATCCACCTGTTTTTTCTCACCCTTTGCTCAGGCAGTTCCTCAGAGGAATCAAGAATGTAAAACCTCCAAGGAAACCACCATTACCAGCTTGGGACTTAAACTTTGTGCTAGAAAAATTGACACTATCACCCTTTGAACCAGCAGCAACAGCAGACCTACAACACCTGTCATGGAAAACTGCTTTCCTACTGGCAATTACTTCAGCAAGGAGGGTTTCAGAACTACAGGCCTTAATGGCAGTGCAACCCTTCCTAATCTTCCACCAAGATAGTGTCCATGAGGACTAATCCTACATTTATGCCTAAGGTGGTATCCAGAGTGTCTTTAAACCAGGCAATCCACCTTCCTACCTTCTTTCCCAACCCACAAAACAGAGGGGAAAAGAATATTGCATACCTTGGATGTACATAGACAGCTACGCTACTACTTGGACAGAACAAAAAGTAGCAGAAAGACTGACCAACTTTTTGTAGCCTATGCAACAGGAAGGGAAGGAAAAGCTATTTCCAAACAGACAATCTCCAAATGGCTAGGAAATTGCATACGATTCTGTTATGCCTTCCATGGAAAACCAATTCCACAGAACATAAGACCTCATTCTACAAGGGCAACAGCCACTACCACAGCCTTCTTACGAGGAGTGGCAACCAAAGACATTATTGAGGCGGCTACTTGGACCTCCGTGCATACATTTGCCAAGCATTATAATTTGCCTCTATATTCCAGATCCTGAGCAGGGTTTGCCACTGCTGTACTGCAAGGGATCCTAAACACACCATAATCTAGTTTTATCCTCCTCCCCTTGTTGGCTATGGTATTCTACCCAGTTGTTATGACTGCAGATGCATCCATGAAGGACATAGTACAGTTTTGTACCTACCATAAATGTAGATGTCCGAACTGGATAGCATCTGCAGTCAGGATTACCCTCCCTCCTTCCCCTCTGTGGTACTCCAAGGGTGTTTACCCTCCTAATAGCTAGCTGGTGGGGGGGAGTCTTTTATGGTGTATTTGTTTGTATATATGTGCATACATGCTTATTTTTGTGTTTACCTCTATCTTTTTGGAAACATTGGCATCTATCTAAATTTTAGCCTTCAAGAGGGCTTCTGGCATCTGGGGCAAGAAACACTGAGGAAAATGGCGTCGGCTGATGCCTTTATACCCGAAGACCAACAGAGATGACGTCGGGTGAAGTGCGACATCAGCCGAAGCCGGACCCGGACTTTGGAATCCGGCCGACTGAAGGGCTGCCTGACGACAGGACAACCCAGTTGTTATGACTGCAGATGCTATCCAGTTTGGACATCTACATTTATGGTAGGTACAAAACTGTACTTTACCCATAACCCTTTGCAAAGCCCAGCATTACCTCATATCTTGTTTACAGCTTGTTTGATACAGATGTAGATATCCTTGCTTATGTGTCAGGGAAAAAACTGGCAAGAGATTTTCATTGTTACATTGTACTATTTTTATCATATATGTTGGTTCTTCTCGACACCTATTTACTCTACCTCCCCTATCATAGTGATAATATTTAGGAGTTTATCAGGATTTCTATTGACATTGTCAGCATCTTCTTATGGGAAAAAAAGCAAAGGGGCTTTACCTATGTATTCTATTCTATTTTGCTAGAATTTGTACAATTAGTGACTTTATCATAGGTTGGTACTAGGCTTTTGGCCCTAGGGCTTATACAATCCTAGCCATAACAATTTCCTGGCTATTTTTTCCCACACTATTTATTTCCCTGGACCCCTGTCTAGCAGGGTGACTGACGTGATCCCTGGGGTGAATTTCCTTTCTCCCATCCAATCGTCAAGGTTCCTTTTGAAGAGGGCCAAAGAGGCGCTCTGCTTGACATGTATGGGCAGTCTATTCCAGAGTCTGGGAAGTCTCTGGGTCAGGAACCTATCCACCTCCAGTATGTTTTGCTTATGACAAGGTTTAGATCCCTGGAGCGTGTGGCTCTGAGGGATTGGGATTTCTTTAAGTGTAGCATGTCCAACAGCTCTGGGTTTGACATGGCCTTATATGTTAAGCAGAGATCACCTCCGAGTAAACGATATGCGACAGAGTATAGATGGAGTTTAAGACAGTCAGTGTAGGGCATCTGCTTTAGACCTGTGATTCTTTTAGTGAGGTATTTCTGCGGCCTTTCCAGTTGTTGCAGATGTCTTGAGAGGTACATACCAAACTGGGCATTGTATTCTATAATGGGTCTAATGAGGGATGAGTACAGTGGGACAATGACCTCCTTTTTTCTGGATGAAAAGCCCTTAGTGATGTGGTGTGCAACATAGAAGGATTTCCTGACTGTTGTGGCAATGTGGTTACCAAAGGTGAGACCACTGTCCACCTGTGTCCCCAAGTCTCATCACACTTTCGGTGTTTAGTGTGTTGCCACCTATGTGGTAATTCATGGGTACATGTTTTTTTCCCAACTGGGATAACTATACATTTCTTGGCATTGAGCTTGAGCCCATGGCTCTGACACCAAGCATCTGTCTCTGTAAGGCCCTTTTGTAGAGTATCCACATCATTTGGGGATTCAATAATGGCTCTCAGTTTGCAGTCATCTGTGAACTTTATTAGCCAGAGTCCCTTAGCGTTGGCCTGTACTTCAGAGAAGTAGATGCCAAACAAGAGCGATCCCAGGATTGAACCATGCGGTACTCCACTTGTCTGGAGCTGGATTTGGAGTCAGCTATTTTTACAGTGTGGGTTCTGTCAGTAAGCCAGTTGGCAACCCATCGAGTGACATAGGGATTAATGTCCAGCTTAGTAAGTCTGTCTATGATTCCAGTGGGGAATGGTGTCAAAGGCCTTGGCGATGTCCAGATAGGCTGTGTGGACTGCCTTACCCTCGTCCATGGCTCTGGAGACTGATTCGAAGAAGTCAATCAGGTTCAGGAGACCAGATCGGCCCTGCACGAACCCAAACTGGGTGGGGTCCAGTGTTTTAAGGTTGCCAATGTCTTTGTTTATAAGTTCCATGGCATTGGTTTCTTTTCTTTTTGTCAGATTTCTCTATAATGACCGAAAAAAACTTCCAACTTTATCTTTCTTATAGGAAAAAAAAGCAAAGGGCTTTACCTGTGTATATTCTATTTTGCTAGAATTTGTACAATTAGTGACTTTATCATGTGGTTTATTTTCTTTTTGTCATATTTCTCTATGACGAATGATAAAATTTTGGCTTTACAAAAGTGTGGCCTGTAGCCACAACATACCTAACTTGAACACAAACATTGAATAGTGTGCTATATGTGCAGCCTTTGATACCAAGGCAAGTAGTAGAGGGGAAAAATAAACTCATTCTTAGGATTTTTCCCTGACCCTGCAGGAGAATCGCCCAAGTCTCAGTGTAGTGGTATTGGAGCTTCCCCCTCCTCTAAAAAGTCTGCAGACAAATGTAAAGGGGAAAAATTCACAAAGGACCAATAAAGCTCTCTCCAGATTGGTCTTTGTCTTCTCTGGTTTCCTCTGCTCTGACTCCTAAATCTTGAAAGGCTTTGGATCCAATGCTTTTCTGTGAGACGATCCTGATCAAAACTAGGGCTGCCTCTCTCCCTGAGCCACATTTTCACTGGATCCAGTTTCTCCTCCACTCTGATTGCTTTTTCTTCAAGAGAGGATTAGTCATCACTCATCCAGATCTCCTTCCACCACTTCCTTCCTGCAGTCAGTTTGGCCAACCAGGAGCCTTTCCAAAGCAGATTTGCCCACATAATGTGAACATTTCTCAGAACCCAGACTCAGGTGGGGGGTGTCCTTCCAGCTCCAGTCGCCTCTGGACCCAGGAGTTCTGTTCTTACCTCATCCCATAGTAGCTCCTACCCTGAACCATTTGGATTGAGGAGTTACGGATCTGAGCACTTCCCAGAGTTTGCTTGCTCTGGACCTGAAGATGTGGCTATCTCCTACTCCAGAATTATCTCTGACCTGTATAGCTGTGATATCCGATCCAGGGGAAATGGGTTCAACTCGGAGGGTTTTTGGTGCTGTCCCTTCCTCTCAAAGCCTTGGCATTAGATAGTTCAACACTAACTTCAGCCTCAGATCTGAGCTGAGTGAAGTTCAGGGGTTTGCCTGGTGTGGTGGTTTTGGCTGTGACCACACAAATTACAAGATCTCTTTGGCTTCAGCATTCGAGGCTGTCAAGAGAGCACTCTCCATGTTGGAGATACAAAATACCCTTGCCAGCTTGGGTCTACCTGTTCCCCCAAAGAATTTACCTGGAGTCCTAATCTTTCTCATCCAGTGCACATGGGACAACTGGATCTGTCGTCTTGAATCCTTCCATATTGAGAACTTGCAAGCCTCTTTTGAGTCTTCTCCAGAACATCCCAAAGACGAGACTCCTCGGATGCATACATGTAAAAGAGGCGCATAGACTCTTCCAGGAGTCTCTCACAGAAGACATGGATTTGATGATGGGTAGGAGTCCCTAGATGGTCCAGTGATGTTGCCTCATTTGGATAAATTGTTGAACTCCTGAGATAGAAAGGTGTGTGGTCCTTCACTCCTCCAAAGAGGAATCTATGTTTCTCTAGGCATTCAGGTCAAGCCCAGCTACGTGTTGAGTGACTCCTCCCACAGATGAGATGGTAGGTCTCCTCTCTAAGTAGGCTTGGAAGGAGCCAACGTGGCTGAACCACTTTGCAAGCCAAATAGGTACTTGCTCTCCCCAAAAGATTAACAACATTGGTGCAATGGGCCTGCCACATATTCCATACCAGTGGTGGTGACCACTAGAAAGAGCTTGCAGAGGAAAACTGCTCCCTGGACAAGTTCAGGAAGTAGGCTTACACTTCAGCTACTTTCACTGTTATGGTGCTGAATTCCTAGACACACACAAGATTTCAGAGGGATTTGGCCAAGGAAATCTCCAAGTCTATCACTGTGTCTATCCTTGTAGAAACAAGAAAACCTTTGACTCTGCCCAGTGAATCAATTCATCTTATTTCTAATGTTACTGAAGGTGCTTTGTGAGCTGCAGGTATGAATATTACTGTTAGGACACATACCTGGATGTGCTTGTGTGATTTTGCAGAGCTCTTCAAGACATCATTATTATTGCCCTGTTTGATGGTTTAACACTGTTTAGGCCCAAAGAGCAATTGATGGCTCAGTACTCTTGGCCTAAAATTAAAGAAACAGTAACCATAAATGAACAAGAGTGTGTGTCCCTTTTTGCTGCTGAAGTATGGTTCTCTGTCCTGGAGGTCTTTTTCTATGACCTAGAAAGGGGGTAAAAACAATATGGTTCCAAAAGTCCCAATGTTGCTCTCCTGACACTTCTGGAGACAGATCCCACCCAAGGTCGAGGGGTGAGTTCTAATAATGAACATATAGTCTATGAGGTAGAGGTGGACTGCTGAACAAAGGCTTCAGAGGTCCTTTCACAGAGAGGCCTTATCAGCAGTCCTGAAGGGTTGCCTGACTGCTGTTCTGTGGTGGTAGTCAGGGGCATCTATCCCTCCACCCCAAAGCCTAGATGCCCATCATGGATGCAGAGGATAATAACCAGAGGCTGTTACATCCTCTCTTTTTCCCTTCCCCCAAATTCAAAAAAGTTACCAAATGTTCCACCCACTCAAAGGCTAGCAACACTCAAAGAAGGACAAAATCTGCTAAAGAAGTGAGTCATCCAAGAAGTCCCACCTGACCAGCTATGATCCAAAACCTACTCAAGATTCTTTTTTGTGCCAAAAAGACAGGCACCTCCTGCTAATCTTAGATCTTGGCCACTTCAGTCAATATGTCAAGCAATCAAGGTTATGGATGGTCATGGTTTAATCCATTCTCCCATTGCTGAGAATGAGCAATTGGATGTGCTCAATATACCTTCAGCATGTATACTATTGTATCAAGATGGACAGGTGATCCAGAAAGTTTCTCCACTTCCAGCTGGGAGCTAATTATTTCCAACTCCGAGCCCTGCCCTTTGGCCTCACCACAACCCCCCAGGTATTAATCAAATACATGGCAGTGTTAGCAGTGGTATGCACGTATCAGCATACCTCAAGCTGCAAAGATTTCAGGTGTTCCAGTATCTGTTCAAGTGGTAATTTCTGCCCCTACCAGGAATGTGCTTTATCCAGGCAAGAGACTCCCTGCTCCAAATTTGTTCAGTGCTGGGCATTACAGTTAATCTGGACAAGTTCACATTTCATCTGGTACAAGTAATACAGTTCATAGGAGCACACTTGAACACAGTGAAACTTCCACATCGAAGGTTGTCCACACTTCACAGTCATGCTCAAATAGTTCTATCATCCCAATAACCTATGTCAAAATTGGTTCTTCGTTTAGTGGGTTTGATAGTGTACATCACTTTAGTCCCTCTTGACAGGTATCACTTGAGTACCACAGTTGACCATAGAAGTACAGTGGTCCATTAGGCACCAACCAATGTCTTCCCAAGTATGACTAACATTTGCTGGTGGCTCAAATTCTCTATTGTATTGCAAGGTCATTGTTTTCTTCCAGCCCAAACTCATTGTGAACATGGATTCTTCCCTGTTTGGTCCAAGGCATGTGGTCACCTCCAAGGCCAGTCTCCATGTCAACATTCTAGAGCTGAGGACAGTCCTAGCATTGTAGGCTTAAGGACACCTTCCATCAAGGACTGATATCTATCCAAACCAACATGTCAGTAGTCTAGTACATCAACAAGCAACGTTGAATCAATTCTTTTTATGTCAAAAAGCCAGGAGGGTTTGCCAATGGCTGATATCTTCCAATTGCTTTATTTAGCAATGCACATTCTGGAAAAGTCCAGCGTTCTAGTAGACAGCTTGAGCAATATCCATCATCCTGCATTACAAGTGGTCCCTCAATCAAAACCTGGCAGAACACAGAACAGATTTTCAGCCACTGGGGCAAACCATGCTACAATTTTTGCTTCTCTCTAAAACACCAAATGCAGCAGGTTCTTTGCCCTAATCGCCCTGCAGGGGGAATCGCTCAGGGATGCTCTAATCCGCACTTGGCCCACCAGTCTCCTTTATGCCTTTTCTCTTACCCCTGTCATCCCAACATTTCTTCAGAAAGTATTAGAGAGGCAAGTCACAGTGATCCTCATTCTTCACTCTTTTGGACTCAACAATTTTGGTTCCTCTCATGTGAAACAACCACTGTGGATGCTGTATCCAAGCCAGGATCTCATTTCTCGCCCATCTCTTCCAGACACTCATGCCCTCAAGTTAACTGCTTGGTTTCTCCACTTCCAAAGACGGCCAATCAGTTCTGGATTTCTTCCCAAGATATCTATATTCCATCTACTAGGAAAGTTTACAAAAGCAAATGGAAAAGGTTCTGTATTTGGGCTACTGAAAAAAAATACAGACCCTTTCTCGATGAATCTTCTAGCAGTCTTAGACTTTCTAGCCTGTTTTTTTTTTTTTCAGAATAGTGCCAGGTATTCCACTATCAAAGTCCAGTTGTTAGCTATTTCAAGTTTCCACATTGGAGAAAATCAGTCCCCCATTGCCTCTTTCAAATTATATAAGGCCTTTTTGTGAGATGCCTTTCTTCTCAGACCTCATCTTAGAGATTGTACCCCTCCTAGGACATTGCCATTCTTCTTCAAGCATTCATTCAACCACCAATTGAGTCTGTAGCCAAGGTGGAGCTCCAGTTCATAACATGGAAAATATTATTATTAACTTCTGCAAATAGGTATCATACATCAAGACCTTTCATGTAAATCTGTGTACATTATTTTTCATAATGACAGAGTTACCCTTTGAACCAATCCCTTCCCTTTTACTTAAGGTAGCTACCAAAACAAACTTAAATCAGAACACTAATCTGTCAGTTTTCTTCCTGAAATTTTCTAACAAAGAAGAAGACATGCTGCATTACTTGGATGTTAATAGCACCTTTAATTTTACATCCACCATATGAAATCATTCAGAAAGTCTGATCAACTTTTTGTGTCCTTTTCAGAAAATAAACTGGATAATTGAATTTCTAAGGTCACCTTCTCCAGGTGGTTGTCTGCTTGCATAGCACATGTATATAAAAAAATGGCCTAGCTTTAACTAAACCTATCAAAGCTCACTCTACTAGATCTGTGGCGATCTCTTCTGCCATTTTTCCATGGCATATATTGATAATATTTATGCTGATGATGCCACTTGGTCTAACATTCATACCTTTCATATCCAATTGTACATTGGGTTTACTTTCCAGAGGCAGGGCAGCCCTTAGTTCAGCCATCCTCTGGAATATCCTTCCATGAATCCACAAAAGGCATATTATCTGGTGATTGTCTCATCCATTGAGGAATGGACAGAAGAGACTACCAGATATGAAATGTATGTACTTAGCATAATGATAGATCTGTGTTGTCTGTTTCATCCTTCCTCAAACTCCCTCCCACCTATCTACCTTCCTGATTATGGAACTCATTGTTCCTTTATCCTGCTTTGACCTGACTGACTTATTTTAAAAGACCCTTCAAGTGCACTTTCAGCTCCAGATCAGCACTGAATTCAGCAGTTATAACCCTTTGACTGTGTACAACTCTGGTGTCTATGGTTAAAATAAATGCCAAAGTATTTCAAGTTTCAGACATACATACGTACAGTAGCCACTGTGATATGTCCCATCTAACATTACATGAATATTCGTTAGTCCTTCAAGAGTAGAATAATGTCATTTACATATGCAGGCATACCTCTACCCAGCAGCCATATCCACTGTTATGGCTGACTGCAAAACAGATGTCTAATTGTGCATAAAAATAATAAACAAAAAATTGGTAATGGCCACAGTTGTGTAGTTCATTTCATAAAAACACATGGTAGCCACAGTAAATTATTTCAGCTTAGTTCACACAAATGCACACTAGTACTGCAAAGCCAAATTAATATCTGTTCAAGACGTAAATGAAAACAGGTCAGTTACTAGCTTCTCCCATAGATAGCCCCCACCCCTCCACCCAGAAGTTATAACCACTTTTTGTTGACTATGTAGATCTTGGGCATCTGATTGTGACAGAAGTAATAGACACAGTCATGTATTTCAACTTTGTTTCACATAAACAGTACCTACGTCTTCCAGCTTGTTTCATATAAATCACGTTAGCCATGCAAAGCTAGAATAATGAACAAATGATAGCAATCAAGTCATTTTGATTCATGAACCATCCTGCTGCACAGCAATTATAGCTACTTTGTTGTCTGCATAGCTGTTTGATGTCTTGACTGTAATAAAAATAAAATGGAAAATACAGGCTAGGTTAATGTATTGTCAACTCTGTTTCACACAAGCACAGAATTGCGCACCAGTCACAGTACTTCAATCCACAAAACTGCTACCTCACCCAGAAATTACAGCTACCTTGCATACATCTCTGGTGTCCAACTGCTATGTAGTATAAGTTCCAGTAACTTATGTTCAAATCTGTTTCAATAAAGAGTTGCTTTCCAACCACATCATTTTGTTTCACAAACTGCCTCCATTCAGAAATTATGGTTTCTTTGTTGCTGTCTACATTTCTAATGACCAGATGTAGTGCACATTAATGTATTTTCAACTCCATTTCTCGAAGAGTTGCTTAATCAGTCACACAATGTATTCTATTAGGCAAGCAAAAAAAAATCCACTGCCTAACAAAATATATATACTTAACTTGCATTGCTGTTTCCCACTATGGCTATCCTGCTGTTACTTCAACATCTCATACTAATGCTCTTTCTACCATGGTTGTTTACAAATCAGCAAGCTTTCTTCTTGAAGTCTGCTGATAGATCAGGTGTATAACATCTTTCCCTTTGGGTGTCATGGCTGCATCTGCTTTCAGAAGTTTGTTGTGTGTGATGCATAAAGAGGGAAAAACAAACAAAACTTTTTTATGTTTTGATAAACCCGCAGTTGCATGTACAGTATGGTGTACATAAGTGTATATTTGCTGCCTTCATCTGCTATCTTGGTATCATTCATCTTCCCTCTAAATTTGAGCAGAATTTTCAGCAGACCCTTGGCTTGGTAACATGACAAAATTTCCCAAATTACTGGGCCCTGAAGAAACATCTGGAGTGAGAGATCGCATTTATGTTGTATGAAAGCATTCAGAGAGGCCCAAATCAGAAGAGTACAGATGTCCTTTATGCCAATACTCTTCAAAAATGTTTTATTGCTGTTTTCCATAACCAATTATACATCCATTTTTTTTTTACTGTGCTACCCTCTCATCTCTCTCTGCTGCAGTTTTATCATTTGCCTACTGTAAACTGCAGGCTTGGAATATCAATGTTGGTGTTTGTTTATATCAGAACTCACATTATTAACTTCATTTATTTTCATTATGTACTCCTTATACTGAGAGATTCTTTCACTGTGGAATCCACACTATGCCCACTGTCACTGTGATTGGTTTTAGTACACTTTCCACCTATTGCTACATTACTTCCTTTATAGATACAGTACTCCACCCCTTTTCAAATGCAGAAAATAAAGCAACAAGCTGCTACTCCCATCCTCACTTTTTACTGAATTGCTTTCAACTCTTCTCATTACCATATATCCACTCAGATTAACTCCCATTACTGCCTTCCTTCTAAACTCCACCTCTGAATAAAAGCTCCATCCACAAAATACTAGAATCAACAACTTATCTAGACACTTTTCAGCCATGCAGTGTAGCATACTACTGCACATATCACTAAAATGCTTACAGTAATACTACCTCTATATCACATTACCAAAGCTATAGTGGGTGTACATCAAGCCTTCACATAATATGCTAATACTCAAGCAAAATCCCCAGTACTTTACCATGCCTGCCTAGTGGCGAAATTAATCCAAATATATAATTCTATTAACTTGACCATCCTCCTTAGAATAAAAGCATCTCTGCAGATGTGCTAAAAGGTGCCAGATCTCCTCAAAGTTCTAACTAGATCAACTACGCTTCAAGCTGGTGACCTAGAGTTAAAGCCTGGCCCCCACAGCACTACCTGCAACAGCAACTAAACGTGAATGGCTATCAGTAACCTACTCAAACATGTAGCCATAAAACTTAAAATGGTCCTAATGGGAGGACATATCTATGGTTCCCAAATAGGCAACAAAGTTTAGGATTTTTGCCTGGAAGTGTTTGCATAGGTACTTTTATACCACAAGTGGACTCCAAAGAATTTTCCCTCAGGTAGAAGGCAAATTGAGATGTTGCAGAGAAGAATGAGGTACCTGGAAGCTTATGTTTTCAGACTGTAATGAGTTGTCAGACTTCAAAAATTCCCTAAAGACTGCTCTGTCAGGAATACTGGATGAGCAAATAATTGTAACCAAGGAAATTATTATTTTTTTTTTAATCTGGGTTATAGGATTTGAATTGCCTAGACACAGTAAAGCCTTGTTAAGTTTAATGCTGATGACTGCCAAAAAAGCAATTACTAGAAAATGGAAATTCAAGTCTAAACCAGCCATACTTGTAGTGAATATTGTAGCAGAGACAAAAGAACAGGAAGTGGGATCTCTGGAAAAGGGCAGAATTAAATTGCATAGAAAAAAATAGAAGTTGTGGGAACAATACATGCAGAAAAATGTTTTTGAGGAGGAATGAGTTTTTAAGAGAAGGCAAAAATTGAATAATGTATGTAATGGAGTGATCATATTGTACAGAACGATATATGTGATATATAATGTTTGTAAATGTGAACTTGTTAATATGGTTTGATTGCATTTATATAAACGTAAGTTTGCCTTTGTCACAAATGATAATTCAATAAAGGTGTTTTAAAAAACTTAAATGGTACTATTTGAACTTGGTTACACTCTATCATATCAAAATGCTTTTGTTGTCACTGAGAAGAGGTTTAAAGAAAACTTATTACTCCCCACCACCTTTCAAAAAAATGTATACCATTTCCTGACAGTAGAACTAGAAATAGGGAAAGTAGAGGAGCAGCAGTCTTAAAAAGCAAAAAAAAAAGTCACAACTCATAACTAAGGCCAGTGCTGCCGCAGATAAAGATCCAGACTGATTATTATTACAAATAATAAATGGATATAATGTTGCACTAAAATATTTATTGTAGACCTCCGCTAGCCACAACTGATATATTTAGAACAGTTTTCTAAACCGCATAATTTATTCATTTTCAATTATCTATATATGGATTAGTATAAACACCATATGACTAGATGAACTGCCTCTTACCAACTTATTCTGGTAGTCCCTGATGGTGCAAAACCTAATCCATGCAAAACAGATGTCATACTTGCAGATACACCCAACAAAATACAGACATTAGTGATATTGCCTAATACTTTTAGCAGTCATTGCCCACCTATTTCTTCCATAAAAGTAAGTACTGCTTCTTGAAAACACTCTCCTGAGTTGCATCTAATGGAGTATACTCTGTAGATGTACTGACTCGTCCTCAGCTTCATCCATGTTTTTCAATCTGTTTCATTCAGAATAAGTTATAGCACCTTAAAAAGGCAAGGCTTAAAAGAAAGGTTACCCCATAGCTAAAATTAAAAACAGAGACAATACCTGGAAATTATGAAAAGCAGACCCAGCCAACTTTATCAAGCATAGCAAGTATCGGATACTAAAAAGGGTATTAGTACATTATGTACGAAAATGCATGAAAGACATCTTGACCAACCCAGATGATTCTGGCAATGAGAAACATTGCTACCAACAAGATATTTCCCAAATCAGCACTGAGTAGATTGATTTGTATTGATTGACTGGGGTACAGCAGAAACCTTGCCTGATCATTTTCAGGCTCAATCCAGGAGTATACTGAATACCAGTTAGAGCAAAAACAACAAATAGTGCTCACAATATAATGATGCAATTGAATGTAACAATATTACTTAATACAGGCATGATAAACAGTACAAAAATGTCATTCCCCACCCAACTGATGCACCCATATTCATAACTACCCTACCCTAGACATTTACCACCCCCTTGTAAAGTATTTGCAATACCCATCCAAAAGTGCAAGACCTGTTACACAAATTAGACTGCATCTATAAGTGTTAATTCCACACTATCCACCCCAAAATATTGAAGCCTACAAATATGTATACTGTGTAGTCACCTTGCTCTCATATTTAAATATACAGTCTTGCACTTGGTACCTGCACCATTCACACTGTTTTAAGCAGGCACTGGTAATTCCACTATCCACAGCCCTCTCTCCTTCGACTACAGCAAACGTTCATACTGTTACTACTTGTGCTCACTAGCTAAAATTCTCAAAAAGTTACTTTGTGTTCAAATGATGCATCTTATTATGTATGTCTTGACTGATAAAGAGCATGTTTTTTTCCCAAAATAGCAAACTAACTGCAGTCTATACATAGTGTTGCTCATTAAATTTAAAGTTATACTGGTATAGACAATGGAGTACTAACAATTGCTATTTTGCTTGGCATGAAGTGTACTTTTGAGACTGTTAATTATTGTATACTGCTACTAAAAATACACCCCCCCCTGCAGTTTTTAAATTAAGTTACTCTTTAGTTTAAAAAATTACCTTGGAAGTAGAAGATTCAGGGTGATAGGAGTTACACAAACTAAAACAGCACCATATGCTTGTAAGTCCCTCAAGTTTCAGTACTAGACCCACTGTGCTCATTATTTGTTAATGATCTGATGCTGTGGGCCCTCCCTCAGACCAGCTGTCTGCTTTATGCAGATGTCATTATTACAGATGGGTTCCTAGTGGGAGTGGAATGTGCATCAGGGTTCACCTCTGATATTCATACTGGTGATGAACTTCATCAGTAAACAGATTGGTGGGGACAGATCAACAGCATTGCTGTATGCAGATGTGGCATTACAGGCAGACTCTGAGCAAGAGCTTCAGCAAAGGCTAGGGAATGGAATAACAAAAAAAAAATCTTGTTTTCCCGCCTTACTGAACTAGAATAGTCCAGTCTTCAGAGTTTGCTGATCTCTGGGCTTTGTCTTGGTTCCTGTGCTATTCCATATCCTTATTTGGATAAAAGGAAGCGTCTTTGTTCACCAGTGGGAGTGGGGAGCACTGAGCAGCCTATTTGTCCCTAGAGGAGTGGTTCCAGCCAGAAACTTGTAGTCTATTGGCCATTTTGGGTCAATTCCTAGCTCTTTTCAGCCACCTGTAATAAAGCCTGCTTTAGCGTGATTTAGCGTGGAGTTGCCCATAGAGCACCATCGGGCAGCGCCAGTTAAACAAGGTTAAACTATTTCTGGCTCTGTAAAGTCTGCTCTTCAATTTTTCCATTAGAACTTCTCTAGTTGCAATCTAAACAGTCTATTCTCTATCTCAAAAGCTCAGCACTTGCTCCTAAAGCATTTTTATGTAGGTAAAGTACTTATATACTAAACAAAGTACTACATTAACCTAGAATACCCTTGAGTACCCATTTCCCTATAGGTCCCTTCTGACTCAGTTACACAGCAAACCTTTTCACTTTTTCCTAGCATATCGAAGGGTCAGTTGCTAGCGTCCTCTCCTGTTCAGCTGGTGAATCTGGGCATCTTGAGGCAATGTTTCAATTGCCTCATGTACACAGACAACCCACTCCTTCTCCCACAAAACACAAATACATGTGAGAGATGCAACTATATAGCCAAACTGGAGGCTGAGCTCTCTCAACTCAGGACTGGCAAGACCAGACAGGAGGAGAAGGAAACCACGCACACCACAAAGCCAGTTTCACATAGAACTATCACAACTGCAAAACAAACACATAAACACACAAAGACATACTCGGAGGCACTGATCAAAAATCTACCAAAACTACAGAGGCCTCCAAAGCAGACACCCAAGCAACTGCCACCTCAAGACATAAGACATGCAACACACAGTTCTCAAAGTCAGTGTGCTAAACAGTCACAGCCCTTAAGGCCAAACACAAAGCCAGACACACTTATTATAGGTGACTCCATAGTCAGACACACTGACGTCCCACTCACCAGACTGAACAAGGAAAAGATCACAGTAAGCTGCCTGTCAGGCGCTAGAATCCGCCACATAACACAAGCACTCAGGGCACTCCACAGCAAGTACAAGTATGACTCAGTCATTGTCCATGCCGGTGTGAACGACCTGAGACTTACCTCCCTGGACTACATGAAAAGAGACATAGAGGAGCTCTCAGATTATGTAGCCCAGGCTGGTATGACCCTGACCCTGAGCAGTATCCTACCCTCACCAAGAATGATGCCACAATACAGAGACAAAATGATCAGCTTTAATAATTGGCTTAATTACTGGTGTCATTCTAAGGGGATCCAATGTCTGTCTGCCTGGGATGAAATGCTTGACAAGCCACGCTGCTTCGCAAGGGACGACTTGCACCTGTCACCCCTGGGCTTCCGGATATTGGCAAAGGCTCTTGCCACCCCCATAGTGCCTTTTTTAGGCAAGGTTCAAATGATAAACCTACCACCCTAGAAAACAAAAATGGAGAAAAACTAAGTGTAATACTGCTCAATGCCAGAAGTCTAAACCTCAAGATGCACGCCCTCAAAGCCCTCCTCAGTATGGAGAACATCGATGTCTGTGCTGCGACTGAAACCTGGTTCAAGGCTCCTGAGAGCACCCCAGCACTATCAGGTTATACCTCATATCATGCGTTCCGGCCCCAAAATCTGGACCGAACCACAAAAGGAGGGAGAGTATCCATATTCATAAAGGATACCCACACCTCCAGGTTAGTGGCAACGCACGAAGCATCGGAGACCATCCAGGTGCAGTTAACCATAGGTAAAACTGCCCTACAGTTTGTAGCATGCTACAGACCACCCTCTCAAACTCAGGAAACCCACACAGCCTTCCTGAAGACACTGGAGAGTATGAATGTCTCTCCAAACACCATCATATTGGGTGACTTCAACTACCCAAACATAGACCGGGAACATTACTCAAGCCCCAACACCCTAGCCCAAAGGTTCCTGGAGTTCATAAACTCAAATGCTATGGAACAACTAGTCACCATTCCCACAAGAGGAGAAAATATACTAGACCTGATCATCACAAACATGGGGACAAAATGCTCCACACCGGAAGTATATCCCTCATTGGTGAGATCAGACCATAAATTAATCTCACTGGAGATCCACATCCCGCCCTTAACCCCAGCAAAAAAGACCACAGTGAAGAACTTCCCCAAAGCAAACTTCCCACTTGCTAAAACCGGAGGGGTATCCTTCAAGGGCCCCGAGCCAGTGGAAACCACAACCCACGCTGCTGAAACCCTTACAAATGCCTTCTACAAGCACCTCCAGGAATGTATGGATCAAGCAATCCCTAATAAAATCAAGACCCTTTCCACCAAAGGCAGGCGCCCAGTCTGGTGGACCCCAGCCATAAACAAACTCTACAACAAGAGGAGAAAGCTACTACATGACAGAGCAAAATCCCTAAAAGGGAAGGCATCTCTGATCACTACTAGCAAAAAACTACGATCACTCATAAAATCATCCAAGGCCAACTTTAAGAGAAAAATCGCTAATGAGACAAAAGACAATCATAAGGCCTTCTTTAGCTATGTTAGAAACCTGGGTGGAAACTCCCAGATATGCTCAGAATTAGTCCAAAATGACACAAAAATCACTGAACCCACAGACATTGCCAACATACTGGCAGACAGGTTCAGTGCAAATTTCTCCCCTCCCTCCCCCCCAAAAGGAGAAATATCTATCCCACCAGAGTCTAGCCTCCCAGACATCTCAGATGCCCAGGTGAGAGCTGCTCTCTCTATAGCAGAAAACACAGCATCAATGGGACCGGACGGTGTCCCCGGCTGTGTGCTACACGAACTCAATGAGGAACTAAACCCACACATAAGGCTGCTGTTTAATCTTAGCCTTACTACAGGATACGTACCCAAAGAATGGCGTACGGCAACTGTGGTCCCACTCCACAAAGGCGGTGCTTCTATGGACCCTGGAAATTACTGCCCCATAAGCTTGACGAGCCTTGTCTGCAAAGCTATGGAGAGGATCATAATGGAACTCATAAATAAAGACATTGGGGACCTACAGACACTGGATCCTACCCAATTTGGCTTTGTCAAGGGCAGATCCTGCCTCTTGAACTTGGTCAACTTTTTTGAAACAGTCACTAAGGCAATTGATGAGGGTAAGGCAGTTCACACAGCCTACCTTGACCTAGCAAAAGCGTTCGACACAATACCCCACTCGGGCATCATAGAAAAGCTCACCAGCTTAGATGTAAACCCATATGTCACAAGATGGGTTGCAAACTGGCTCAAGGACAGAACCCACAGGGTTAGAGTTGCTGGTGCCATGTCAGACTCTAAGCCGGTCACGGCGGTGTCCCACAGGGCTCAGTCCTGGGCCCCTCTTGTTCGGCATTTATTTTTCTGAAGTGCAGGCAAACATAGGGGGATTGTGGCTGACAAAATTTGCAGATGACTGCAAACTGGGCACCATAATTGACACTCCATCAGACACAGACATCCTCCAGAGAGGTCTCATAGAAATGGATAACTGGTGCCAGAGTCATGGCCTTAAGCTAAATGCCAAAAAATGTATAGCCATACCCTTTGGGAAAAACAAGGTAACCCCTAATTACCACATAGGTGGTAATCCATTAAACATGGAAGACGTTATCAGGGACCTGGGGACCCAAGTTGACTGTAACCCCTCTTATGACACTCACATTGCCAAAGTGGTTAGGAAGACCTTCTACATTGCCCACCTGATCATGAAGGGATTCACATCCAGATCAGGAGAGGTCATTGTACCCCTGTACTCTTCACTTATCAGACCAATGATTGAGTACAATGCCCCATTCGGAATGTACCTTACCCGACACCTGCAGCAGTTGGAAAGACCCCAAAAGTTCCTCACCAAAAGGATAAAGGGGCTCAAACATATGTCATACGCTGCCCGACTGAAGAAACTCCAGCTCTATTCAGTCGCATACCGTCTGCTCAGAGGTGATCTGTGCCTGACATACAAGGCCATGTCCAACCCGGAATTAATGGACATGCTCCACCTCAAAAATCCAAATCCACCAGAGCCACGAGAGCAAGAGACTTAAACCTCAACACGGATATAAATAGGACGTGCTGGAGGGACAGATTCATCACCCAGAGACTCCCTCCACTATGGAACAGAATCCCAGTCCATGTGAGGCAGAGCCCCTCACTGACTCTGTTCAAGAGAAATCTTGACGAGTGGATGGGAGATCGTAGGTTTACCCCAGGAATCATCTCTGTGTCACTGCTGGACAGAGGCACAGCAAACTAATGGGTATAGTATTCTCATCCTAAGGGGTGGTAAAAGCCACACACACTCTGGCTAGGCTTATAAATGCCCTAGGGCAGATAGCCTAGTATGAACCTATGAATGAAAAACAGAAGGCACATGGAATGAAACTAAGTATAGATAATACAGTTGTAATACCAGAAAATGGGGGAAATCAGAAGAAGTTGAGAATTGAGACAGAAGTGAAAATAATGGAACACATTAACAGCTTCGGGTATCTTGGAGGGGTGGTTGAGGAGAAGTGGAGTCTGAATGAGGAGTTCAAAGTTTGAATCAGAAGGGCTGCGTACAACTGGCACAGAGTGTCAAGTGTAGTGTATGACAGAATGCCAAAGAAGCTGATAAGTAAGGTGTACAAAACAGTGGTGTGACCATTACTACTGTATGGAACAGAAACTTGGGCAGTAAAGGCAGAGCAGTTAAGGAAGCTTGAAGTGATGGAGATGAAGTGCCTGAGAAAGGGTAGTTGGATGCACACTGTGAAACAGATGAAGAAATTAGGACATAAGACCAGAAGCCAAAGTAGGTCCAATTACAGAAAAGGTCAAAGAGAACAGATTATAGTGGTTTGGGCACTCTGGTGAAGAAGATTTGGGAGAGATAGGAGGAAACTAGGGCTTCTAGCAAAGAGGTGAATGGATTATGTGAAAGAAGACCTGTGGCAGTCAGGTATGAGTATCGAATAAGGTAAGCGTGACACTGAATAGAGAGAGAGCGATGTCAACAGCTGACATGAAACTGTAACACCATGTAGAAAATGGGAAGAAGGCGGTTGATGATGGTGACTATTACCAAATCTGGCAAGAAATTAAAGTCCATTAACAAGGCAATTCAGAAGGACTTCATGCCATTGTGGAATTAGCCACCTGTTAACAAACTAATAATAAATACGGCTAAAATTAACAGTATGCCAATTGACACCCCTCACATTTATTCACTGCTCCTTACTACCAAATGCTGTTGACTGCCATTGTAAAGAAAGGCCTCACTACTAAGTAATTTTGCCTTCAAATTATTAAAAATGCTACTACCATTGCTATTACAGATCCCAATGGGTTACTACTTTGCAGAGGTATTTAGCAATTACATTAAATCAGAACCTTCTTTTAATATTCACAAAAGTTAATAAGGTACTATCATAGTTAAAAGTTTCATACAAAATATCCAGTTTGTTTATTTTAAAAGCTAGGTGAGTTATTGTTGTCAGTGTATTAGTTTCTAGACTTGAATATATCTCCCTAAAATTCCTCCCTGATTCAAATAATAAAAACAAAATACTCATTTATTCATCTGCCTAACAGTAGAGGGCATCACTGCTCTGCACTACCCAAATGCTGTTGGTTACCAGTGTAGGGAAAGACCTCACTACTTTTAAGTTTTTTTTTTTTTTTTTTTTTTACACTACAAATTTTCGTATGATAGTTATTGCATGCCACCCCAGAAAAGCAGATTATTCGAAAAAGACCACACATGTTCTCTATGTGGCTCAAAAAGAATGTTGCTTATTTGGACTCCCTTTACAGTTTCTACTACCAAAAAAGATGCCACAGAGCTGATCCTAGCTTGCTGGAAAAAAAAAAAAAGAATAGAAAAAATATATATATAAAAATGTAAATCTCACCTTGATAAAGAAAATACAACCACTTTAAATAAGTAATCTAATAAATCATTATACAAAATTACCCGCATTTTCTCATGCAACATTTAACTAATAAATGTAGCAGTAAAGAAGTACTAACATCCTGGAAGAAAGCGGTAGTAGCAGTAAAGATCCATTAGACTCAGCTTCATACAGGCCCATTTCAATACTAAACCATGATTATGAAATGTTCAACTATAATGGCTAAAAGAATGGCAAAAGTAATGCCAAAATTAATAGCCCTGGATCAATATGGTTTTGTGGAGGGGAGGCAAACATTTGACAACATTAATAGAACACTGATGATCCAGAGGGAAGCAGAATGTAAGAAGATACCATTGTTGTTGGTGGGTCTTGATACAGAGAAACCATTTGACAGCGTAAGCTGGGACTTTATGAGCAGGACAATGGAAGCATTTACATTTCCTGAAAAAAATATAAGGTTGATTAGGAGGATATATGAGGGATATCAGGTGAAAATTAAAGTGGGTGGGGTCCTGTCTGATAATTTCTGATTGAGCAGAGGAACCAACCAGGGGTGAACCCTTTCCCCTTTGTTATTTGCATTATATTTAGAACCACTGGGAAAGAAAATAAGAGACTCAGAAATTCAAGGATATAATTGGTATGGTAGTCAAGAAAAGTTGGCTGTATTTGCAGATGACATTATTTTACACCTGACAAAAACAGAAAGAGACATTACAGTGTTGTGGAACATTTTGGGACAGTTTCATATCTTTTTGGGACACAAAATTAATGAAGCTAAAACAAAAGCAATAGTGGTAAATTATGTACCCACACACAAATTGGTTCAGCAATTTCAGTATTTATGGGGGCATGATAATATGAAATATTTAGGAGTATGGATTAAAAATTATCCTGGTGTGGTAACTAATGATATATGGGAAGAGACTAAACAAAAGATAATTAAATAACTGAGAAAATTGAAGCTTTGTTGTATGGATATAGATAGTAAGATACAAGCAGTCAAAATGTTTTTAGTCCCCTTAATCTTGTATACAGGTCAGGGATAGTTTTATCAACCAGACTGTAAGTTGTGGATAACAATTACTGAAGAGCTGATGGACTTTATCTGGGAGGGGAAGAGGGTAACAGGCAAGTGGGATACGCTGATTCTTCCAGTAGAACAGGGCAGATTGGGATTGCCCAATTTGAAGGGTTATTGCAGAGCTACACTGTTAAGACTCCTGTACATAGCACAAGCAAACTATAATTCAAAGTGGAAAGGGATGATGTTGAAACATGGGGAAGCTCAAGAAACAAGGTGAGTCAGGGATAAATACATGTTACTGCATATATATATAATATATATATATATATATATATATATATTGCATTTATATCTAAAACCTATTGTACTATTTTATATCAATTCTAATAGACATAGTCTAGTCAATTAAATAACATAGACTATTCATTGAAGTGTTGATATATTTAGGTATGTTAGTTTTTTGTAGTTCATATCAAGTTATGCCTTATTAATGTTTCATCAATTGATTTTTGATTTTATATATATATATATATATATATATATATATATATATATATACCATCAGTATATATGATTTCATGAAGTTTGATTAATTTTTTCATGATGTCATAATTATATGCAGCAAGGGATTGGAAGATGATACTGAGTAGGTCTTATAAAAGTAGATGAATGGTGACTGCTATGTTAAAGTCTGATGAAGCGTTTTTAAAACGTAAAAGCGCTTACTACTATATTTTGTGTTTTGTCCACAATAAACATCTCAGAATAAGCTGTGGTGAGCCTCTTTTGTCGTTTTCTGAATTTATTTGTTCCAAACCAGTGAAATTAAACTTCCGAAATCCATTACATTCAGAACTGTGCTTAGCTAAGGAATTTGTAAAATTAAGTTTCTTAATTGCTGTTATATGCTTCCTTATTCTTAGCCTTAACCTTCTGAACTTTTTCCAACATAAAATTGGGGGTAGTTCCTATAAACAGCTAAATAGACTATACACTTACTTTGACAAGTATGCCTCTGATAAGCTTGAATGATCTTGTTGTGCAAATGTGGAAAAGTAACACTACTGCTATTACTAATAAACCGACCCTGCTTGCACTGTCCACGTGCAAAGGTGCCACCAGTCCCAGAAATAATCTTAATCTCTCGTATAATGTCATGTTCCAACAGTACCTTTAAATTGCAGGTTCTTTGAAAAATAAACTGTGGCCTATCACCTACAGTTTTGTCCAGATCAGAATTACCCTGTATAATTTTCCAGTTCTGTAAAATAATGTTCTTAATACTAGGAACATCAACATTAATGGGCAAAGGAAAGGCACAGGTTTTGCAAACAGCAGAAACTTCTCCATCCTTGCTGCTGTTACTAAAAAGGACCACTCCCACCAGCATATTACAGGATTCACAAATGAAGGTGCTACTTTAGTTCCCATAACAACCCTACTCATTTGGTGGTAGATGTCTTTTCCAAACAGGAAAAAAATATTTAGTAAAACAATTTCTAATAACAACACTATGATGTTAATTTGAACTTTGTCAAATTTACACACTTTGTCCAGATATAATTTAACATATTCTACTCCATCCTTGTGGTTAATGCTGGTGTGAAGGGAAATTACATCTAAAGTACACAAAGTGACCTCAGCCCCAGTAAACTGGTAATTCTTAACATCATTAAGAAATGATCAGGAATCCTTTAAGTAAAACTTTTCTTGCACTACTGGGTTCAAGAGTTTGTCCGAGTACAAAGAAGCATTAACAGTCAAGCCATCATTATTTAAATACATTATTATTGAAGATGTATTGATGACCACTTTTTTATATGGGGGGGGGGTAGCACTGGCTCTCTGGAAGATTTTGTTAAAGAGGTTAATTCCAGTATGCCAAGGTTACAATTTACTGTAGGAAAGCTAGGTACCAAAGTGTCATTTCTGGACCTTGAAATAGAAATGGAAGTTGAATTATGTCTTTTTCACAGTACAGTGCACAGGAATGCTACTTTCACCAACACCAACACAGCCAAAACACCTGGGAAGCCAGCAACCACAAAATAAACTATGCTCGGGTCTAAAAAACACAACTTTATTAATGCTCAACAGTTTGTCCACCATACAGGACTTCATCAGATAAAACACAGTAGATGTGTTTGGTGGGTTCCTCAGGTTTACCCATACTATTACCAAGGATGAAATGCACTATTTGGATGTTAATAATAAGAAAGTGTATGAGAAAAAATAATTTAAATCTACAATTTATAGGAAGGAGACATTTTTCAACTCGTGTTTGTACTATACCAGTCTACATCCATATAGACAGAAGAAAAGTATAGTGAAAGGCGGGGGGGTCTAGGATGATGTCCAATGAGCAAGATTTCCTAGATGAATGTGTAAAGATGAAAAATATGTTTTTAGAAAGAAGGTACCCCCCTGGAAATGACTGAGGATGTTTGTCAAGAGGTTAGACTGAAAAGGAAAGGGAGATTTGGTCCAATATTGGGGATTGATCAGGAACACCACTACCCCCATAGCCTTATTAGGGTAGGGGATAGCAGTTGACACCGAAAATGGGTTCAAAGGTATGTACTATGACCTATAATTATGACTCACATAAAATTAAGAGAAATAATTTTGGATAATTGGAATAGGCTTGCCTGTTATTCGGATTTGGATGAAATATTAAGGGAGTCATTCAGATTCATATATAGAAAAGGTGTGAATATTAAGGATTTATTAGAGAAAAGATCTAAGGATAAGACAAGAAGTAGAAAGGGCACCTTTGAATGTGGGTCATTTAGCCAGTGTCAGTATATGAGTAATAGGGAATCCATTTATATACAGTCCAGGGACTGTTTTATTGAAGCTAGTTCTTATTTTGATTGTAACAGTGCTGGTGTGGTTTATGTTGCAATTTGTAAGAAATGTGGGAGTTCCTATGTAGGGAAGACCATTAGGAAATTGAAAAGAAGGGTCTGTGAACATTTTTATGATATTCAGTATAGGGATATTAATAATGCACTCTATAAGTACACTTTCGTTTGTCCAAATGTGAGTTAGGACTTTTTCATGTTAGAGAAGGTTGAATGTGACCCTAGAGGTGGACCGTGGGAAACAAAGGTAGAATTTATGGAGGTTTTCTGGCAACTGGTGCTGGAAGAAAGTAGATTCCCAGGGTTGAATGAGAATATTTCCCTGGCCCCTGTGTTAAAACGTAGGCAGCAAAACTGTAATATTTTAATATTTTTCTATATATATTAAAAATGTTCACATATTGGAAAGTGATTTTAACTTTTTAATAATTTGACATATAGTTCCATTACTATATATTTTTTACCTTCCAGTTATGATCACTGGATGGCAATGGTAGTATTCCCTTGCTCCCATGTTTAGAAAATTTGGGTAGAAGGTTAGAGAATTTTTTTAGGTACTGATTTTTATTTGCATATTTATAGTTATTTATTTTTAAATATTATACTTCATCAAGGCTTGTTTATGTTTTTTTGAGAATGTGGATTTAATGTTTATGTAATTATGTATTGTATATTGATATACTGTTTTTAAGGTTACATGTCTTTAATATTGCAGGTTGGTGTAATTTAACAATTAGAGGCTCATTAAATGGGTAGGGATGGTATATATAGCATGGGTAAATGTAATGTGTTTTATCTGATGAAGTCCTGTATGGTGGACGAAAACATGATGAAACCGTTGAATGTTAATAAAGTTATGGTTTTTAGACTGGAACATTGTTTATTTTGTGGTGACTGACGTCTGAGGTGTTTGGGCTGAGTTGGTTTTAGTTTCATGTGACATCTGGTTTTCCTCCCTTTTCTTTTGTACTTCCACCAACAGTTATTTGCACTTTCAGAGCCAGCATCCATGACAAATGAAACTTAATGTGTTTAAGGGTCAAACTATTTGGTTAATTAGAATCATTAGAAATGACAAGCTGAGGTCAACAATTTAATCAAGATGTTCCTTGAAAGAGTTTATCCTAGGGAAAAACCTTTTGACATAAATAATGAAAGAGATGGACTCATTTCCCCCCATTCTTGTAAAAGGGTTTGAAAACAGCAGCAGCAGCAAGGATGGAGAAGTTTTTGCTGTTGACAAAACCTGTCCCTTTCCTTTGCCCATTAATGTTGATGGTCCTAGTATTAAGAACATTATTTTACAGAACTGGAAAATTATTCAGGGTAATTCTGATATGGCCAAAACTGTAAGTGATAGGCCACAGTTTATTTTTCAAGGAACCTTCAGTTTAAAGGTACTGTTGGAACATGATGTTATAAGAGAGACTAAGATTCTTTCTGGGACTGCTGGTACTTTTTCATGTGGACGCTGGTTTATTACTAATAGCAGTAATGTCACTTTTCCTCATTTGCACAACAGAACCATTCAAGCTTATCAGAGGCATACTTGTCAAAGTGAGTGTATAGTCTATTTAGCTGTTTGTAGTAACTGTTAACAATGTTTATGTTGGAAAAAGTTTCAGATGGTTAAGGTTAAGAATAAGGAAGCATATAACAGCAATTAAGAAACTTGATTTTACAAATTCCCTAGCTAAGCACAGTTCTGAATGTAATGGATTTTGGAAGTTTCATTTCACTGGTTTTGAACAAATAAATCAAGACAAGTTTATTACTGGTTGTAATAGGCTCTTAGATGTCCGAGAATGGAAATGGCAGATTATGCTCAATGCTAACAGATTCTCAGGCTTAAATGAAGCCACTAATGTTAAGTGTTTACTCGCATTCAAGTTATTTTAATTGCTCTAAAATTATTTGTTTACAGTTTTTACAAAAATTGTTTCATTTGTAGTTTTAGGGTTTATGCCAAAAAAATTATTTTGTGTTTAGTTAGTTAAGACATTGTAAATGTGGTATATATTACTATGGCAACCAGTTAAGGTACTGTTTTTTTATTTCCAGGAAGTGATGTAATGCTGACACTTTTTAAATTAGGAATACTATTAGAGATTAGGTAGTTTTGGAGGAAATTTTGTTGTTTAAATAAGGGGAGTTTTGTGGAATGTCCATGTTTCTGACGAAGTATCAAGCTGATAAATAAAAGGGAATGAAAGCCCTACATTTTGTAGTCCTTCCTTTCCAAGTACCTTTGGTAGTTTGTTGACCAGGTTTTGAGAATATTTGTGATTACCTTGGATTCCAGATGTTGTTTTGGCATTATTTATTATTCACCTAGTGACATGGCTTCCTTAGTGTCAGGGATTGAGAGGAATGAAGGCAATAACTCCCCAGTTTTGAGGGACTTTCCAAATTTGGGAAGTGGAGAAGATCCTACTTTGAACTTGAGTATTTACTCCATTCCAGTGGAATTACAGATTTTTACCCAGAATTGTCAAAAGGCCTTTCAACAAATTCCAAATGCATTACAAAAATTTAGTCAAAGTGGTGGCAGAAGACAGTTAGAGACAACTCTAATGGAGGACAGGCACTTGACTATTCCTCGGATAGTACACTGGTTTCTAGTGACAGCACCGTAATAATGGGAGCAGATCATTTTAGAGGAGAGTCCTTACTGAATTTTTTGCAAGTTTTGGATGTTAATCCTTTTTCTTGGAACAAATTTACAATGAACTCAAATTGCCTAAGTGGAATCCAGGTTCCAACTACTAACTGTAAGTCTTTCATTTTTTAATTAGAAAAAAAAGTTGTTAAAATTCAAAATGCTACAGTATGACATTCTGTAATTACAAAGGTGCATGGAAATTAAACAAGTACTGAAAGATTTGCGAGTTTTTACATTTCCTAATGGCATTAACTATGAAGACAGCATTTATCATGAACTGGTTAAGTTATACAATGACACTGGATTGGAAGTTAAGAAGCTTGTCAAACATAATGAACATAAATTGTCTGTACTTAAGAACAAAATACAGCAGTTAAATGAAAAGATTTTTAAACATAAGGAATTTCCAGTATTTCATTCATCGTATGAAAATATAGCTATTAAAATATAGAGATTCTGCCTCCCAGGTCCAAAGGAAAAATAAAAAGTTGAAGAGTGATGCCATAACTTACTCATAAGGTATGGCTTACCCTATCAATGGTGAAACTTGTTTGCTAAACAATGTTTCTCAGTTAAGACACAATGGAACCAGTAGTGTGGGACAGAATGTTAGACACCTTGATAGTTTTTAATCTGAAACACAAGATAATGGCTCTCCTAGTTCTAACACCGAAGTTTGTTCAGAACCTGCAGCCATTTCTCCTAATGTTGAACAAAAGGACACATCTCAAAATGCTACCTTGTCCCCATTTTTTTGGATGGGAGCAATACCAAAGACTCAAATGAATTCTATGGGCAGCAGGCCCTACAGGGGTAAGAAGCGAGGAAGGGGGGAGAGGCAAAGGCTGATAAGGGTACATGGAAATTGTTCCACCTGTCCAGTGTATAAATGTTTGAATCACTCTTTTTCTGATGATGATGAACTTAATGTTTTATTAAAAGGATTTACTTTTATTTCTACAAAACATGTAAAATATGTTAAATTGGTTACAGATTTTAAGCTTTTTATTCATAAGCTTAATCATGAATATGTTTTATATGATATGAACCAAAAATCTACTGCTTAATTAGTAATAAATGTAGTCTGTTCAGTCCTCCCTTAAACAAAATTCTTAAAAGTTTTTAGTAAAGCATGTGAAAAGGATTTTGAGAAACTTGTTGAAAATAAACCTGTAAGAAAAATGTATAACTTAAATTATAGCGAACAAAAAAGCTTTAGGAGACCTCTGCAGCTATAAGCATTTAAGGTTCATGAAATCTGATATATATATATATATATATATATATATATATATATATATATATATATGTGTGTGTGTGTGTGTGTGTGTGTATGTATATATATATATATATATATATATATATATATATATATATATATATAGTAAGAGTGAGAGATGCAATCATAGTATCAACATGTTTGAAAATGTATATTTATGAGCATCTATTTGCTGGTAGCACAGTACAGAACTATTTGCAAATAACTGCCTACAACAGATATAGGGCTTGTATGACTGACTGCACATACATCTGTCTATAATTGGTATAAAATAACAATTACTGACATACAAGATATTGTGATACTAATGTTTTTCAGACCTCATCCAAGTTATTTTGACACTTATTTTCTTATATCAAAGCCTTTTTCACACTTTTCATAATTTTTCATACGTTATGCATTCTTTGACCAGTGTTTGCAATCCTTTATACTTGGTACATCCTTACATGACACATTGTTGCTTATTGTCTTTATATTCTGTTTTTCTGCTTTCTTGTAAGACATTACTTATTTTTCTTTTTTTTTTTAAACAAGTTTATTGTTTTTAACATACAAGAGAAATATCATAACAATTTTATACAAGTAATTAAAATAGATATGATTATAACATTCAACAAAACAACCAAAGTATTTACAAAGACATCCACTGCAATCAGATAAATTAATTAAACTAAAATACCATGCTATTGAAGTTAAGATTTTTTTAACAAGTTTTGTAAATTATCCCATACAATATAATAAGATGTTTTTCTAGTAGTTCTTGACTTTATTGTATTCAATTCCACATGGCACACTATATTCATAACATTTTAAAATTCATTGAACGAAGGAGGTGTATCTGAAATCCAATTTCTGGTTATTATTTTTCTAGCCACTGCTAGAATAGACCATAACAAGGGAAGCTTAACCTTTTTAACACTTTGAGGTACATGTGTGTTGAATAATATAAGAGATTTAGAAATAATTAAATTATCTGTAAAAAGAGCCTGCAAAAATTCATTAATTGACTTCCAATATTCTTTCAATTTTATACAGTCATAAAACATATGAGCCCAGTCTGCATTAATTTCTACACTACATCTTTTACATAGATTATCTTTATTATTTATTTTATTCATCATCAACGGTGTATAAAAGGATCTATGTAATAATTTCCATGTAAAAAGTCTCCAGACAATGGAAGACGTAGTTTTATAGGCAGATTCCAATATATATTGTTTATCTTGTTGATTTGGTGGATCACCATTAATGGAAATGAAATAATTCCAGTAGGTATCTACACTGTAAAAAGTTTCTTGTCTGATAATTTTATGTATGTATGAAAGCTTACCTTTATCAGAAACTTTATGTTGTAAATTTAATATCAAGTAATCAATCAGTGTTGGGATAGATTACTTAACTGTTATAGACCTTAGATCTATTTTATCAATGAGATGTTGTCTAAAGGTCTGAACCTCTAACCAGCAAGTTTCTCTTAGATCAAATTCTTGTTTTAAGAAATCTAGATTTTTAACTTTATTATCAGATATCAACTGATACCAGTACTTTAGATCATTATCTGTAGCTAAATGAGTTCCTTCAGAAGTGAATGACAAAAGCATACCCCAAGTATACATTATAGGGAATATAATAAAATTCCATTCCTTATATTTAGGATACATGAATATAAAGTTACGATAGCTAATAATAATGTTTAATGGGTAACTAACTATATGTTTAGGTGTAATAGGTGAAGTACAAAATGCTTTTAGTAACCATAACATGGAGTTATTTACAATCATATTTTTGTGTGTTAAGGAGATTTTCATGAAGTGAATACTAATTAGCTCCCAGTAATCTTTCCATTTTGCAACATATGACTGATCTATTAATAAAGTAATAACTTTTACAATAGAAGAGATAGTATATAAATTAAAGTCTGGAAAAGAAATACTCCCTTGAGACCAGCTATTAGTATGTTTCTTTAATGCAATCCTAGGTCTATTAGGTGCCCATAGGAAATTTAACATTAGTGTATTCAATTTCTTGATAATTATTTTTGTAGGTGGAAGTATTATTGATTGTATTAAGTATAATATCTTGGGGAATATTATCATTTTAATGATTGTAAGTCTCTCTTCCATAGTAAAAAAACATATTATTCCAGGTATTGAAAAGATTGTGTATATTAAGAAGACAGGTATTATAATTATTATGTATAATAGATTTAATATCTTTAGATAATATTATACCTAGATAAGTTATCTGACCTGAATTGGGTACATATTTAGTAAAATCACTAATGAGAACATTTTTTCGTGTATATATAGGTAGTATTTTAGTTTTTTCTTCATTGAATATTAGACCAGAAATACTTTTAAAATTTATCATTTTATCAAATAGAGACTGCATAGAAGAATTAGATCCTGCTGATGTCATTAGAACATCATCTGCAAAGAGTTGAATTTTAGATGATGTATTTTCATCTATTTCAAATCCCTCTATGTCAGTACTGTTTCTGATCAAATTAGCCCAAGGCTCCATTATTAAAGTGAATAATAGTGGAGAGAGTGGACACCCTTGTTTTGTACCATTACTTATTTTTCTGTACTATGCTGTATGTGTAGTAGTTGTATTTGCCTAATTGGTCCAGGTCATGGTTGAAAAGGGTCTGTGAACCAGTTCACTTACATGATTTACAAATGAAAATAATTAAATCACCTAGATAAAGTGATTTTAAGTATTTTGGGCTCATTTTATTATTGGCATAAATACAAATAATTGTGATTCTTTTCTAAAATCTTTTAGTCTAATTAAAAGTGAAGCTGTGTACATCCATATAGTGTAAGAGATATTTTCTTTTATTGGCTTAATTGTAAAAAAAAATACTGGCAGGTTTATAGATTGAGATTAGTTTTCATACTTATGTTGGGCATTACAGTCCGATTTATTCACAGTCCACCCTGTCTTTTTCAAAGACCAGATAAGGAAGGTGTATGTACCAAGCTTGAACACAAGAAATCCTTCTCACTGAAGTTATTGCCACTAAAAAGAATTTTTCATTATAGATATTTTAGCTCTTTTAGCTCCACTCTACATGCTTGTTCAAAGGGAGCAAGCATGTTTTTTTTTTTTTTTAATATAAAGTACAAGTCCTACTGGAGCACAGTCTCTTTTAATGGAAGTCTAAGAAAGGCATCCTTTAGGAAGGCCATAAAAACCTAAAGTGAATCTACTGACAAATTTTACAATCCCCGGTAAAAATTCAAAATGCCTGTGAAATAGATCTTTATTGAACAATAGGTCAGGCCCTGTCAAAGATATGTGCAAGATAATTAAGGACTACAGGGAGTGGAGTCAGAAGGGATCTAAAACCTTCTTTAGGGCCCAAGCTGAAGAACACAAAGACTTCCTGTACGTTTTTCTGGTATTGGTCCTCTGAGTAGATAGAAGGATATAGAAGACCCTTTCAGGGTAAGCCTCATCCCTGGCCATCATTAGAGTTGGAAATAGAATAAGTAGAGAAAACCTAGAAAACAAATGATAAAAGTCCACATTGGTTCAGACAAATCACAAATGTAAGCAGCAAAAAAACAAGGATCAAGACCGCTAAAACCATAAATTTAATTGTAAAGCATAAAAGATAAGTGCGTTTGGACAATTCCTTCATCAGATCAAAGAACAAAGTGTGTTTAACTGTTTTAAGTAACACTTGACAAATCACAGACTCAAAGCTGCGCCAAATCTCTTTCCTCTTTTTTCCCCTCTTTTTTCTTATTTTTTTCTTTCTCTTTGTTTGTCTCTCTCTTTTTCTTTTTTTTTTTTTCATTTGACTTGTAGACACCAAACTGTTAAATCAGGGGCCTCAAGGTCTGGGTTAGGCTTGGTGGACAGAACAGTTAACAGGGTTTTGAAGTGCTTCATCAGGAGAGGCTTCTTCAGAAGGCGAGACCAAAGATGTGGTAGCCAGACTTGGTGAAGTTGATATGGGCTATGAAAATGACCTTGGTATTGCTTACTTTGGCTTTCTGTATGAATTTAAGAATAAGAATATGAAGTAAAGGTGGAAATGTATACAAGAGACCTGGAGACCATTCCTGGGCCACTGCCACAGAAACATGAATCAAGGGAAAGAAGTTTCTGCATTTGACATTGATTGGAAATGTAAACAGGTCACAGTGAGGCATTCCCACTCTGGATGAGCAGCGCCATTGCTGTCCAGCTGAGGAACCACTCAAGGAGCTTCAGCAGACATCAGATGAGTCTGTTTGCTAAGGAGTTTGCTTCTCCAGGAATGTGAGCAGCAACTAAAAAGCTAAGGACATATTCCATTCCCATAACCTAATTGCTTTTCAACACAGAGATGGGATGGATCATCCTTGCTTGTTGATAAACCACATCACTTCAACGTTGTTGCAGTGCAAGGCAATCATCCCTCAAGAAATGGAAGTAAGGAAAGCCTGCTGGATGAGGGGAATTATCCTCATTTCCAGTATGTTGATATGCAGTCTGGCTTCATTTTGTAACCATGCACCTTGGACTATCTGCTCTTAAAAGTTCTCCAACCCCATGTCTGAGGCAGCCATGGTGATAGTCACCTGATGAGTTATTAATCTGAAAGGCGTTGCATAGAGAAAGTTGGAGTCAAGAAGCAGACATCCCAGGTATCTGTGACATCTCTTAGAAATTGTGATTTGATCCAATATCAGGTCTGAGCACTGTCTCTTTTGATCCTATATCATCCATTGGAGGACTCTTATGGTACTTTGCAAATAGTATTAGAAACACCATGAGTCCCAAGGTCCTAATGCACATGGCTAACAGTATTGTTCTGAAATGACAAATCTCAGGAACTACTCAAAAATGGGGAAATTTTATATCGGGTAAGACTGGCCTTATGCAGAACAAATGTCCAGCAAACAACCTGTGAATGCTATTTTCTATGTGGTCTGCATCTGAGCATTGGTAAGGTTTACAGTGATTCCAAAGTATTGGAACTGCTGCAGAAGAGAATCCCTGGTGGATATGAGCTCATGTAAGAGCAGAATGGCCACCAGCCAGTCACTGCAGTTCTGGAAGACATTGACTCTTTGCAGCCTCTTATTCACTGCAACCACAGCCATCCATTTTATAAATGTGCTGTGGGCAGTGTATAACTTGAATAGAACAACCCAGATCTGATAATAACTGTGTATGTGGAAACATAGGAATCTCCATGACCCTTTGGAAATCGTTATGAGTAGGAAGTGTCTTGGTAGGTCAAAGACCACATCAAAAGTTCTTTCTTTTTTTATTGTCAGTCTGAGCCTCCAACTCTAGAAGGCCCTCAAAACTCAGTACAGGCAATGCAATCCTCATACATGGCACAGATCGAAAAGTTCACTGGTGGCAGGACTGTTCATCCAAGATAAGATGAATCCCCCATTGTTTCTTCACTGAACTATACATTGCAGTTCAGCCCAGTACCAGTGATTACTGCAGGACATAGTAAATCTGTTCCACTGGAAAAATTTCACTACAAACAGTACAGCAGGATACTTAAATGGTATGCATTTAAATAATACATATATATATTCTCAACTGTATTGTCATGTAATCATCACTATCCATAAACTGGCAAACTTCTCCCACAGACTCCATTGATTAATTATATCCTTGCCTTTACCTCTACTGAGTAATCTTAGTTTTGTTTGTCAGACATTCTGCTCAGTAGTCTCTGTCTCCTTTATATAATGTTCTTCATTAGATTTCTTAGGTGCCAGTAAAAGCAGACACAGTAGAAGCTCCTTCTTTAGAGATTTGTAATCTCCCATGATAAAAATAATACTTTTTTGTCAGAGTAATGTGGGTTCCATCCAAATCAGATGCCATAGTTTGTACCCCATCATTGAATCTGTTTAGTTCGGAACAGTCCCAGAAGAATAGGGTTCCCAGCTGCTGTCCTTAACTAAGCTATATCTCCAACACCTTATAAAAGAATTTGGATCATACTGTTTAGTCTAGATAGAGTATGAAAATACCTGCAAATGGCATTTTCAACCAAATATTCTAAAATGGCTTTATTTAATAGTAGATCTGGTCAATGTTCTGCCAATATTTTGTCATTTAGTCTTCTCTCATATTCCCTCCTTATTGTATCTGCTAACCCTAAATAGTTGTCATGAAGAATTTATACCCTCAACTAATAGTTATTTTTATGTGACCCTCCACATTTCTTGGTTCAGTCAGGAATTTGATTAAATCTATTTATTTTAGTTTAGTTTATTTTTAGATATTGGGTTAGAACACTGATCAAATCTGAATAATTGCATGCTCAGCCTGGGTTGCAAACATAGTACCAAGAGTAAAGTAAAATTAAAGTTACATATAAATTCTACAGCATGCAGACTGTGCACTTTTTGGTGATTTTACGTAATCTAACTAAAAATTGCTTTGGTTTGTACTCCAGTGAGAGTGAAGAAAGACGGTAGCCATTTCTAGGCCTTTGATTGTTGCAGAGCCTTAAAGAGTGTCATTTTGCTGTTGGCCAGTGTGCTTGTTTGAACATGTTCAGCTTTTTTGTGTTGTAAATCACCCATATGACTGTGCCCTAGAGCTTACTTGCTACAAGCTACTACATGCTTAGCTGTTAAGCTACTGACTTTCACAAACTTATTTTATTTTATTTATTTACCCTTTGTTGACCAGGTTAGTCCCATTAGTCTAGTAGCCTCTCTTCAAGGGAGACCTGAGATGGTATTTACATTACTAGGAGAAATTTGGCCAGGGCATCAGTGAACTTCCCATACTCATTGTCATTGTGAGTAGAACCCATTTTGGAGGAGCACCTTCTGTTTCCATTCTAGGCACAGAGGTTGCCTGGAGAAACAGGGAGGCAGATAGAGAAGGAAATGATGGAGTGATGGAAGAAAAAGAAGAAGAAAACAAATGAGACTGGAGAATGTGTGCAGGATTCTGAGGACATGTTTCAAACAAACCATGTTTGATGGAGATGTGTCAGCAAATGATGGCTGTATAATTACAACCCTGCAGTCAGGAAAGTTGCAGGAAGAAATGGTGGTGCAATATGAGCCAGAAAATGAAAGACATGTTTCCTGGCTGGACATTATGGAGAAAATACAAAATGAGGATGCAGAGATTATCTTGAAGAGTAGTGACGAGATGGAAAAGAAAACATATGCAGAAAAACTAAAAGAAGGCAAAAAAGGAGTAGCAGAAAAGAAAGCAGAAGAAAATAAAAAAGAAAAACAGAAGTATATTGAAAGGATTCAAAGTAAAGGAGACAAAGAAATGGACAGGTATGAAGTGCAAGACAATTTAATAGCTCCTTTGGGTGTAAAAGTACATGAAGTAAGAGCATTTATTCGTATTAATAGAGACATGTGACATTATATTGACACTGTTTTTTCAATGGAAAATTTTCTTGAAGAATATGACAAAAAGAAAGACTGTAGCCCATAGAATCTTTATGTGATAAAAGCATTTAACAGGGAAACAAAAAAAGAAGATTCATGTGCAATTTTGGATAGAGGTAGAAAGAGAGACTTTCAAAGGACATTTGAAAGTTTTATGTAAATAAGTACTGAACATTGCAAAAGTTTATGACAAAAGGGGTTTATGGACTGGTGGCTGGGACTATAATATTGTGTTAAAAATAGAGAAAAAAATGTTTTATATATATATATATATATATATATATATATATATATATATATATATATACCAAACATGATAAATGTGGAGGGGAACAGGGGTGTTATAAAATACCAAGGACAAGCCAAAACACATTTTTTTGTTTGTTTTTGTGGAAAAGAAGGACATTTGATAAGTAACTGTGACAAAAGAAATTGTTATATTTGTGGGGAAATGGGACATGATGCAAAAAATGTGAATTGAAATGTTATAAATGCAATAAAATTGGACATTTATAGATGGATTGCAAAAATGAAATTAAGAGTAAGGAAAAAGAAAGAGAAGAAATTGAACAAAGAAGAAATTTTAGAAGTAGTCAAAATAGAGGAGAAAGAAAATGAGAAAATAATAAAGAGGACACAGAAGAAGGTTCTGAAATAAGTGATGAAGAAGGGGTCTATATCAATTTGTCACAATGCAATTGCAGTGAACACTGGATCATCAACCAAAAGTCCATCAATCAAAAGTCATTTTAGTGATTCACTGAATTTACCGAGGGCAAGTAAATACTTTCTCTACAGCGCAACTTTGTCTTTTTCTCCACTGCAATGCAATCTCGGAGTTGATATACATAGTTGGGGGGCAAAGCCCCTCACTTGGGTGGGTTTGATTTACGTAGCTGTCGGTCCATTGTGCTGTAGGGCAAGTGTTTATTTGCCCTCAGTAAATTCAGCGAATTGCTGAAATGATTTTTGCTGAATGAGGGTTGACGATCCAGTGTTTGCTGCAATTGCATTGTGACGAACTAATATAGACCCATGAAGAAGACATAAACTGGAAAGCAGTGAAAGGAAAAAAAAATTCTATTGGTAAAAGGGTAAAAGACAGAAAAAGAAAATTGAAATGGATAAATACAAATGAAAAAGGGACTGGATGAAAAATAATATATACAGTTAAAGATTGGGACTTAGTATAATGGTTAAGGTGTTTGACTCATAAATACAAGGTACAGTTTTTGAGTCTCACCTTTGTGGAGAAAGTATGTTAGGCTTAAAATGACCTATTAAGAAAGCTATCCTAAGAATTAGCTATGAACTTCTGAAGTCATGAATTAAAAAAAAAGGGAAAATGAAGCTTTTAGAGTGTTTTCTGTAAATGTGAATAGTATTAAGAATATAGTAAGAAGAATAGGGATATTGCAGTGGTATAATGTATGTGATATAGATGTAATTATATTAGAAGGCACAATATTTTTAACAAATGAAGAAAGATGACAAACAGAGAAACTATGGGGAGTGAAGATAATCTGGAATTTAGGCAATGAGAGATGTTCTGGAATAGCCATATTCTGTAGAAATTCAGTAAAGATATTAGAGGTAACTTTAGTAAAAATGGAGAGATTAACCATTGTAAATTTAAAATAGAAAGAACAAGTATATATCATTATATGCCTAGACTAATTGTAAAGAAAGATAAAACTTATTTCATCAGATTTTAGACTATGTAGTGGTAAACATGAATATTATAACAGGAGACTTTGTAATTTAAGAGGCAAGCATAAAAAGAAAGGGCATTATATAAGAAAATGTTATAAGTTATAAGATGTGGTAAGTTAAAACTTTGGGACAAAAAGTCATGGACTTATAAAAGGAATATGTATAGAACTAAAATAGATTATTTTATAGTATCAGAAGGTGTAGCTATAGGAGACAGGGAGATAACTGAAACATGATTTTCTGGTCATCGTTCAATGATGCTAGAGTTATAGAAAACCATGGAATATATATAAAAAAATAGGCAAAGGAATAAAAAGAGTAAATGAGAAAGAGTGGAATGAAGATGGACAGAGATTAATAATACAGTTATGGAAAGATCATATAACCATGAGAACATTTTATAAAAAATAGCCTGAATGGTGGATGATATTTAAGGAAAATATAAAAAATGTTTTAAGTGGCAATATAATGTGAAAAAAGTAGAGAAAGAAAAACATAAAAGAATATATAATGATGCATTGGAAGATTTAGAACATAATGATATAAAATACTTTGACAAAGAAAAACAATTATATGAAAGAAATCAGGACAAATACAAGAATTGTTATATAAGCAAATATATTTTTTACAAGGAAAAAGCGAAGAAATATTGAGCTACTTAAGCAGTTTAGTAAAGGAAATGGTAGTGTAATGAGAAAAATTAAAATGTAAAAGGAGAAATAGAAATAACTCAGGAAAAGATTGTGAATAGTGTAGTACAATATGTACACAAAATATTTAAAGAAAAAAGAAGGTAGTGGAAAAAACATGGAAAGTAAAAAAGTTAACAAAAAAGAGAATAAAGAGATGGAAAAGGAGATTTCTTTAAATAAGTTAAAGTATTAAAATGAGTAAATATATTCAGCTGCAGGCCCAGATGGACTAGGGTATGAAATTTATAAAAATTTAAGGGACTGGCAAAAAAAATATTTTTAAAGATTTTGAATGAATGGTTAAATTAAGGTTTTATGTATAAAGAATTATGTAATGGAATGTTTAAATCCATATGGAAGAAGGAAGATAGAAGAGAATTAAAAAAGGAGACCATTAGTATTGAATAATAATGATTATAGGATCTTTATAAAAATAATACAAAAGAGATTTGAAACTTAAATGGAAAATATTATGGAAGATAGTATATAGAGTATAAAGGGGATGGGTTGTCAAGAACTATTATTGATAGAGAAATTGTGGGTGATATTATGAACAGAAAAGTAGGGAAATCATGATAGGAGGCCTTAATAAGGCATTTGACACAACTGGACATGAATATAAGTGAGAAAGTTAGGAAATTATGTATGTCAGCGTATAGTAATAATAAAGCAAAAATACTTGTAAATGGCTAGTTAATCCACACAGTATGACAGGGATGTCCAATTAAGTTGTATACTCTTTGCATTAGTAATGAATGTGATGGTAAGTGAAATAAATTACAAAATGAAGGAGGCGGGTATATAACACCTGAAGGGTTAAGATTTCCAGTTCTGTTAACATATGCAGATGACATTATAATAATTGCAAAAAACAAAATGTAGATAAAAGAAGTGATAATTTGCACAAATGAGTGTTTAGAGATGATAAGGATGGATTTAAATAAAGAGAAAAGTAAAAGTTTAGGTGATATAGTAAAGATGGGGCTATATATTTTACAATGAATGACATTTCTGTTGGGTATAATATTTGGAAATAAAGATGTGAGTAGAATTCAATGGAATAAAGCAATAGAAGAAATAAAACAAACCTGCCCTTTCTTGAGGACATATAAATTATCATTCAGAAAAAAAGGCTTTTTTGATAAATTCAGCACTGATGGGAAAAAATAGCACATTTAGTAAGTGTATTCAGTACTGATGGATAAATAGCGTATTTAGTATGTGTATTTATGTTGCTAACAGTATTTGAAAAGGAATTGTTGCAGATATTTTTTTCATTTATGTGGGGTTCTAGATTAAACCCAGTAAAAGAAGAGTTTTGTATGTAAACAAAGAAGAAGGAGGATTAGGGTTTATTAACCCAGTGGTATACACTGTTTCATTAAATTTATACAAAGTGTTAAACTGGATAAATGAAAAAGATCAGAGATTACTAGTAAAACTGTATAAATATTAGTAAGATACATTTTGGAGTATGATAAAGAGTAAAAGAGAACAAGAGTATATAAATGAAATAAAATGTTATTAAGAAAAAATATTTTTATGAAAAGTAAAATGTGATCACATAGAAAAAGATAGAAAAGTATGCTATACGATTGTAATGATATAACATTACTATGTAAAACCATGGGAAAATCTAACATATTCAAAAAATTAAAGCTATAAAAATGAGAAGCAAATGGTGTAATCAGAAAGATGAATGTCACAATTTTTGTAGAGACTGGTAATAGATAAATTACCAGTAAAAGAAAATATGCAATATAAGAAGAAAAGTGATAGAATATGTTTACACTGTCATAAAGAAGAAACTATGGAACATGTGTTTTTGAAATGTAGAAATCAAATAAAACATTTAGTCAACAGAAAACCACCAAACAACTAGATAAATGCTTGCTGCCTCAGACTCCACAGGAAGACATCATCAGGCAGATCGTATAAAAACACTTCTCAAATGCAAAAACACACAAATGTTGAGTGCTTTTATCCACTATAACGTGGACTTCATCAGAACATTTAAACTCAATTACACATTTAAATACACCATACCATTTTTGGTGCCAAAAATCACTGTCCATGGAAGTACAGCTTCCCTTAAAGTGAACCCAACTTCAAAATTTAAACAACTAGTAGCATATATTAAAACTGAATGCTAAACATTATTATTGCAAGGCACTAATAAACACTTCATTTGCTTGTATCCAAATGTTTGGTAATTGTCACACACCATGTCAGAATATCATAAAAATGACATAAAAATGATATAAAAGTGAGTCTTATGTATAAGTAACTCCCTTGTCCAGTTGAGATGCTACACATACAAAATGTAAACATTCCATACATTCATTTTAATGAAATACATTTGCATTACTATTTGTTTAACTCTGTATTAGTAAAATTGGTTTGATGGATATGTGGTCATTAAGACCAGGCAAGGTAAAAACATTGGTCAATAATTGCCACCAAACCTCTTTGTAACCCAAGGTAGCTGTGTAGTTAGCCCCCCCCCCAGGGGTCATTCCTTATTTGTTCCAAAATAGCAAACTTAAATACATGGCTGTCCCCACATTTTTCTATGTGCCTATACAAAGCGTTGTTACTGTCCATTCTCCTAATGCTGTGAAAATGATCATAAATTTTTTTTTTGAGACTCCTCTCAGTTTTTCTTTTATAGTAACATAAACATGCCATGCACTTAGCCATGTATATTACTAACTTGGAATTACAGTTACCTTGCCTGAATTTAATTCTGGTTTTATTTACATTATTTAAAATAATTCCATCATCTTCCAAAATGGCTTGACATTGATTACAGCAACCACATTTTGTTGTATGTTTAGCCCTTGTATCTATCCCCTTCTAACAATACCCTGTTCCAAATTCTTCTTAATGTTACAGCCCATCTTGAAAACAAAGGTGGGCTTATCACCTATAATATCCTTAATTTCATTGTCAGCCATCAGGCTGTTCCAATTGTTTGTCAAAATCCTTTTAACCTTATTCATATGTGGGGTGTATTCCAGTGTGCAAACTCTTTGGTAATTAATATTATTGTCTTTAACATTATTAACCTTAACAACTACTTCCTTCCCCCTTTTCAACCCTAAAAGGGGAAGATATTTGTTACCCCATTCTTCTACTACATACTTCTTAACATCTTCCAGAATACATTTCGGGTATCCCCTTTCACTAAATAAAGATGTAATAAAATCCATTTCGTCTACCATATGTGTATAGATAAAAGTGATATGAGCAGCCCTTATGCACTGTCCTTTGAAAATATTTTGCATTAATTTTCTTGGGTGATTGCTAGAATATTCAAGATAACTATTAGAGAAGGTATTTTTCCTATATATACGTCACTTAAATCCATTAACTTCATTAGAAATATAGGTATCCAAGTACGCAATGCCCTCTGCATTGCTTGTATGAGTGAATATCAGAAACATACTTCTATTATTTAAATATTCCATAAAGGAATTTAAACAATCAGGAGAGCCATCCCAAAGGATAAATATGTCGTCCAAAAATCTGGAGTAATGTCGAATGTGCTTTAGAAATCCACTATTGCAGATGAACAAGTCTTCCCAATCTAGCATGACCAGGTTGGCATACATGAGGGCACAAGCAGCCCCCATTGCTATGCCCCTGGTCTGCCGATAGTATTCACCTTCAAAGTAGATATAGTTCTGGTCCAGCACAGTCGACATACACTCCAGAATAATGCAGACAGTATCCCACTCTAAATTGCCATATTTTCTTACGCTTTTGCAAAATCCCTCCAAGTCCTCTTTCTTAGGGATACAAGAAAAAAGGTCCATAACATCAATAGTTGTATAAATTAACCCTTCTTTCCATAAATCAGGGGTTAAACCCCCAAAAAACTCCCATGAATCTTTGACCATGTGGGAAATTTTATCATATATGTGTTTTAACCATTTATCAATAGCAACTCCTAAAGAGAACATTTTAGAGTGACTACGAGAAACTATTGGATGGAAGGGGAGTTTATGATGCTTTTGTGAATCTTTGGTATTCCTAAAGTGGTAGCCAATATAGGAAATTTAACCTTTAAAAAATTATTTGTGTCTGAAGTAATCCTATTATCGATAAGAAATTCCTCTAAATACATATCTATGCATTTATACGCTATGTGAATTTCATTGATTGAAACTGCGTCACAATTACCAGACTACTGGAGAATCTCATATATTTTCATAGTGTACTCCATAGCATCATAAATAACCACCACCCCCCTTTGGTTTCATCACTTGGATGTTTAAATCTTCCTTAAGTTACTTAAGAATTTTGAACTCATCACTTGATTGCTTCTGAAATTCCTAGCTCTAATGTTATTCTGAAGTTTGTATATGTCCTTTGTAACCATCTTCTCAAACACTGCCACACTAGGGTGTGTAGGTGGAACATAAACACTTTTTTTCTTAAGTGTATTTCTACTGAGAACATTTTTACCAGAAGTCTGGACTTTGTCCTGAAACATAATAGCCAAATTAATTTTTCTTCTGAAAAGTTTGATCTCACTTAAACGATCAACTAAATGGAAACAAGTAGTAGGTATATATTTCATTCCTCTGGATAATAGATCAAAATGTTCGGTCCCTAACACCACATTGGTGTAGTTGTATATTTTAAAGTTATTAAAACTATTGATTACCCCATCAGTAACTATATTTCTAGAGATAATCTGCCTTCCATCTTAGCCTACTACACTTTTTTGTATATATAGCTATGTACTATTCCATTAAGTACATTATGTTCTTATCCATTGTATCCATAAGATTGTTTTGCTCTTTAATATTGTTAATTTGTCTCTATTTGTATGTATTGGTATGTCTGTTTGGGCCTTTTCCCTTCGGGTCTCTACTGAAAAAGGGTAAATTCTTACCCAGCAGGACCAACCCGGTTAACAAATGCAAAATAATAAAGAAATAAACTGTGTACTTTATGGTGACTTTAAGTAATCTAGCTAGGAATTGCTTTGGTCTGGATTTCTGTAGCATCTTAAAGAGTGTTGTTTTGCTATTGGTTAACGTGCTCATTAAGATTTTTGAGCATTTCTGCATGGTTATAAATTGCCTGCGTTTGCATGGCACTACTCATCATGCAGCTGTATGCAAATGTGCACTGTATAGATGCAGGTATCTTTAGCCATATCTGTCTCTGTGCCACCAAACCTGTGCTCTTCCCTACTGGTTGTGTTACTAGTGATATCTGTGCTATGGACTGCTTCCTGCAGTTGTACAATGTGCAGAAAGAGCCCTCAGAGTACAGCCAAACAGCCCACAGCTGCTTTACTAGAATTAGCTTGCAGCTGTTCAATGCTGCCCTTAGCAGTTGGTAGTTGCTCTCCATAGTACATATTCTATACTTACTTTGCTTAACTAGTTGTTTGCTCGTACAGTATAGTCCAAGAAAATATCTCAATTAACTGAATCTAGTACTCTTTTTAATTCTAAAACATTCCCTGTGTTCTAGAAATGGAAGGTCAACCAGCTTGTCTTCTTTCTGATGCCAGCCTTATTGCACTTGAATCCTTAGGCAATGTAACAACCGCCTAATGCTCACAGATAATGAACTTTTGCTTAATACATAACATTCCATTATGAGACCTGCAAGTATTTAACTAACATGGAGGTCTCACATTCTCAAAAAAAAAAAAAAAACCCCACTGACTGTGAGCAACACACACTTCCACAACATTCTACATGAACCCACACTAAAATGTCTTAAAATGTCTTACATTCAGACTGTTAAAAAAATACTTGCTAAAGCCTTTTACACACATGGAGACTATGTCTCTGAGAAAATCAACCACCTCACCTTCTGGTACACTTTTAACAAAACATCACTAGGATTTAAATAATCTCAAATCCAGTACACCAGACCAGTCTACAAATAAAAATGTGTTAGGGACTGGTGACTCCATAGTGAAAAAACAGATCAATTCTCCTCTTATTAGACTTGTGTCTTTCAAGTGCCTGGATCTGATGTCTCAAGGGCCATTAAATCCCTTTCACCTAGCATGTATGACTATGACATGGTGGTGGTTGCGGGGGGGGGGGGGTGAATGACTTGGTATCAAAATGCTGAAGGATATGCATACAGACATGTCAAAACTCTCCATGTAAGAAAGACTTTGGTCTTGAATGGAATCCTTCCTTCTCAAAGAATAATGCTTAGTAAAAAGAAAAAAAATAATTGACTTTAACAATTGGCTAAATAGCTGGTGTCATTCTAGGGGATCTAGTATGTGTCAGAATGGGATGAGATGCTCAACAGTCCTACTTGTTTTGCTACCAATGGTCTGCACCTTTCGTTCCAAGTCTAAAGAATTTGCTGTGTTTTTTTAGGCAGAGTCCAGCTAATGGACATTCTAATGTAATGAACTTATGATATCCAAACACAATACCTGACCCTGAGACTCTCCAACATTTAGAATGCATCCATGTTTGTGTAATCAGTGAAACTTAGTTTAAATGCTATTCAGGCGCTATTAGAGAAGATAGAAACTTCTGAAAATATAGCTAGGGAGTGGGATAAAATTAAAATGGAATTTAAAAACAGGGTGGAAATAAAAGAACAGGAGACATGGTTAAGAAGTAACAAGAATTATTTGGAGGAACTGACAAATATTAAAGTATTGCAAAATAGGGAGAATCTCACAGAACAAGAGGAGGAGCAACTACAGAATGCTAAACAGAAAATGTATTTATTTATTTAAACACTTGTTAACTGGGAAAGTCTGACTTGGAATGAAGCCAAATTTCAGCAGAGGCCCGGGGAGAAATACTTCAGACACATGTCTTTGTAAAGTGGGAGGAAACCCACACAAAAGCAAGGAGGACATGCAGACTCCACACAGAAGGCACCCCAGCCAAGAATCATAGGTTAGTAGGTAGTACTAGGCTAACTGCCCTTTCGAGACATTTTTAAGCCTAGCCAATTATCCCTTGTGAGACTCAAACCCTGTACCTTGTGTTTGCAAGGCAAACACCTTAACCATTAGGCCACCCTCCTAACCCTCAATCAAACTGGAGAACCTCTTGCTGTGAGGTGACAAAGCTACCACTGCACAAGGTAAAGGACTACCTTGATAATACACATGAGTTTAGAAAGATTGCTGTTAAGCAACTTTTTTAATAATAACTCTAGAGCAGAAAAACTTTTAGCACAATGACTCAGACAACAGAAAGTAGAAAGGGTGGTCACCAAGCTTAGGGAGCCTATTACAAGGAAGATAAGTAGGGATCCTATAGAAGTATTAGAAATATTTCAGAAATTCTATGAAAGGCTGTATAAAGCACAGAAATATGGAAATCAAGAAGCAGTACAAATGGAAATGTTTATGGAAGAATTAAATATACCAACGCTAGAGGGAGAGAAGGCTCAATTACTAACAGGAGAGGCGTAGATGAGATAAAAGTGGTGATGTATAACCAATCTACAGGAAAGTCCCCAGGATTAGATGGTATTCCTGTGTAAATTTGGAAGCTAGGAGGGAAAAAACTGATGAAAATCTGGAAGGTTTTGTTTAACAGCATTTTAAGAGGAGGAGAAGTACCAACATCCTGGAAGAAAGAGGTAGTAGCTGTATTACCTAAAGAGGTTAAAGGGCCATCAGACCCAGCTTCATACAGGCCCATTTCAATACTAAATCACAATTATAAAGTATTTATGTCTACAATGGCAAAAGTGATGCCAAAATTGATAGATATGGATCAGTGTGGTTTTGTGGAGGGGAGGCAAACATTTGACAACATAAACAAAACAGTGATGATCCAGAGGGAAGCAGAGTGTAAGAAAATACCACCGTTGTTGGTGGGTCTTGATGCAGAGAAGGCATTTTACAGAGTACCATAGGATTTTATGAGCAGAGCAATGGATGCATTTGCATTGTCCGATAAAATTATAAGGTTGATTAGGAAGGTATATGAAGGATTGGAGGTGAAAATTAAAGTGGGTAGGGTCCTCTCTGATAATCTCTACTTGAGCAGAGGAACCAGGTAGGGGTGTCCTCTCTCCCCTTTATTATTTTCATTATATTTAGAATCACTGGCAAGGAAAATAAGGGACTCAGAAATTCAAGGATATAATTGGTATGGTAATCAAGAAAAGCTGGCTCTATTTGCAGATGACATTATTTTATACCAGACAAAACCAGAAAGAGACATTACAGCTCAATTTTAAACCATGATTATAAAGTCTTTATGTCCATAATAGCAAAAAGAATGGCAAAGGTGTTGCCAAAACTGATAGATATGTATCATTGTGATTTTGTGGAGGGGAGGGCAAATACTTGACCAAGGAAGCAGAATGTAAGAAAATACCGCTGTTGGTGGGTCTTGATGCAGAGAAAGCATTCAACAGAGTAAGCTTGGATTTTATGAGTAGGGCAGTGGACACATTTACATTACTTGATACAATAAGTTTAATTAGATTGATATATGAGTGACTGGAGTCAAAAATTAAAGTGGGAGGGTTCCTCTTTGATACGTTGTGTTTGAACACTGGAACCAGAGAGGGCTGTCATCTTTCCCCTTTGTTATTTGCATTATATTTAGAACCACTAGCAAAGAAAATAAGGGACTCAGAAATTCAAGGATATAATCGGTGTGGCAATCAAAAATTGATTTTATCTGCAGATGATATTGTTTTGTACCTGATAAAATCAGAAAAGGGCATCTCAGTGTTGGGGAACATTTTGAGACAGTTTCAAGTCTTTTCAGGATATAAAATTAATGAAGATAAAACAAAGGCATAGTTATAAACTAGGTACTAACTCATGAATTGGTTCAGCAATACCCATATTCATGGGTGCACAATAAAATTAAGTATTTACAAGTATGGATTAAAAAGGATTCTGTTATGGCAGCTAAGGATAAGAGGGAATAGGCTAAACAACATCATTCAAAAAACTGAGAAACTGGAATCTATTGTATCCACTAAATGTAATCAACCATTTTTTTATGTAAGAAAAAGATAAGATCTTGTGAAAGCAGTTGTGTCTGCAGTTATTAAATCTCTTGGAGAACCTGGAGCCTTGCCTTTGCCTGTTTTTTGCCTTTGGATTTTTTTATGTAAATTACTGTTGCTCTACTTAGTGTCTGAAACCACTTTCTTGTATGTATTTGCTTCTCACTTGGCTGTATTTGTTTCTCTATTGTATGTATTTACTACTCTTGGAGCTTTTCTCACTGGGCCTCACCAGGCTTTCCTGGTAAACAAATATAAATTAAAATAAATAAATGTATCTGGATATGGATAGAAAGATACAAGCAGTGAAAATATTTCTTCCCTTTAGTTTTATATACAGGTCATGTATATTTTTATCAACCAGAGAAGTTTTGGACAGTAATTACTAAAGAGTTGAAGGAGATTGCTATTAAACAACTGTTCTTGATAACTCCAGAGTACAAAAGCTTTTAGCACAACTCAGGCAGCAGAAAGCAGAAAGGGTTTTTGCCAAGGTTAGGGAGCCAGTAACAAGGAAAATAACTGGAGATCCTGTAGAAGTATTAGAAATATTTCAGAAATTTTATGAAAATCTGTATAAAGCAGGAAAATGTGGAAATCAAGAAAAATTACAGTTGTAAATGTTTATGGAGTAATTAAATATATTAAGGTTAGAGATAGATGAGGCTCGGTTATTAACAGGATAGCTGGAGATTAGATAAAATGGTGATATATAACCAATCTAAAGGAAAGTCTCCCAGAATAGATGGTATTCCTGTTGAATTTGGAAGTTAGGAGTGAAGAAAGTGATAAAGATCTGGAAGATTTTGTTTAACTGTGTTTTAAAAAGAGGAGAAGCCCCAACATCCTGGAAGAAAGCTGTGGTGGCTGTAATACCTAAAGATGGTAATGACCCATCAGACTGAACTTCGTATAAGCCCTTTTCAATTCTAAACCATGACTATAAAGTGTTTATGTCTAGCAATGGCAAAGGTGATGCCAAAATTGATAAATATGGATCAGTGTGGTTTTGTGGAGGGAAGGCAAACATTTGACAACATTAATAGAACACTAGTGATCCAGATGAAGCAGAATATAAGAAAATACCACTGTTGTTAGTTGGTCTTAATGAAGAGTAAGCATTCGACAGAGTGAGCTGGGATTTTATGAGTAGGGTAATGAAAGCATTTGTATTCCCTGACACAATAATAATGTTAATTAGGAGAATATATGAGGGATCAGAAGAAAAAATTAAAGTGAGGGTGATTCCTTTTTGATAAATTTTGAACAGAGGAACCAGGTAGGGGTGTCCTTTTTCCTCTTTGTTATTTGCATTACATTTAGAACCATTGACAAAGAAAATAAGCAACTCAGAAATTTAAGGATATAAGTGGTATGGTAATCAAGAAACATTTGTTTTATTTGCAGATATAAAATGAATGAAGATAAAACATAGGCAATAGCTGTAAACTATGTATCCACACAAACACTGGCTCAACAATGCCCATATTTATGGGGAAATGATAAAATAAAGTACTTAGGAGTATAGGTAAAAACAATACTGTTATGGCAGCTAAGGATATGTGGGAAGAGACTAAACAAAAGATAATATAGAAACTGAGAACTGGAACCCCTGTTTTATGAATATGGCTAGCAAGATACAAGCAGTGAAAATATTCTTAGTTCCTTTAGTTTTATACACAGATCAGGCATATTTTATCAACCAGATGAGAACTTTGGGATAGCATTTAATAAAGACTTGAAGGATTTTATCTTGGGGGCTGATGGCAAGAGTCAAGTGGGATAAGTTGATCCTTCCAATAGCATAAGGTGGTTTGGGATTACCTGACTTCAAGACGTATTTCAGAGCAACACAGTTAAGGTTCTTATACATAACACAAGCAGAAGGCTATACTTCAAAGAGGAAAGGGATGATGATGAAACTGGTTTGATTCAAGAAATAAAGAGAGACTGAGATTTTGGATGTAGATCCTTAAGTAAAATAACAATAGCCATTCAGAATATTATATTCATAAAGCAGCAGAAAGTATTCTAAAAACTAATCCAAAGAAATGGAGAAAGGAGATTCTGATGACAGGAGTGACTTCAATTAGGGGTATAAAGCATAGGCAAGAGGGGTTGAAATTTAATGGAGAAAATGGCAAAGGACCAAGCTACTGACAGCAAGTAATTAGAGCATGAAATAATAGAATGGGAAGAGGGAATACATTTGGACTACAGGCTAGAGATTGCATCCCCTGTCAAAGACTGATATGAGAGTATAGGCAAAGAGAAAGGACTATGGGGATCCTGAGTGAAAGACCAGCACCAATGGAGTTTTTAGTAGAATCAAGACCAGAAGCTGCTGTTAAAAAAGGGATAATTAGTACAGCATATGAAATATTGCATGATAACTTTAGGAATCAATCAGAGGAGGTTAGAAAAAATTGGGAAGTGAAACTGGATAAGCAATTCACAAACAAACACTGGGACAATATATTCATGGCTCCCAAGTATCTAACAAAGTCTAAAATATTTAGGATTTTTGCTTGGAAGTGTTTGCATAGGTATTTTATACCCCAAGCAGACTCCAAAGAATTTTTCCTCAGGCCGATTGGAAATATCATAGATGTGATGGTGTAAAAAGAGGTAAATGGGAACATATTTTTGGAGAGTTTAATGAGTTGGCACACCTTAAAAATTCCCTGCAGACTACCCTGTCAAAAATATTGGGTGAGCACATTGATGTAACTAAGGAAATGATTTTTTTTAAGCTGTGATATAGAATTGGAATTACCTAGCCATAGTAAGGCTTTTCCAAGTTTAATTCTCGTGGCTGCCAAAAAAGCAATTACTAGAAAAAGGAAATCAAAGTCTAAAATCAACCATAATAGAAGTAGTGAATATAGTAACAGAGATGAAAGAACTGGAAGTGGGGTCTTTAGAAAAGGACAGGAGCAAATTACTTACAAAAACAGGAACTGTGGGAACAATACATACAGAACAATGTTTTGGAGGAGGAATAAGGTTTAAAGTAAGGCAGGAATTGAATGAGCAATGTAAGGAATGATTGACAATGACTTTATAGAAGATTATAGTGTCTATATTATTTCCTCGAAAGACGTCTCCATCGAACGGCTGTTTATCGATCACTACCCATCAGACAGCTGTTCAATGAATGTTACAATCATCGAACTTCTTTCCTAGGGTAAGAAACTACTTCACCACCAAAACAACCATAATACGAACTACATAATTTTACGCTCACACAGGTGGAGGTCTTTGCCTTCCACACCCCCGTACTTATATATAACAACTCCGAGATTGCACTACAACGGGAAAAAGGGCTAATTCATGATGCTGGCCACCTATTTACTTTCCCATGGAAAAACTTTGATGTAGTGATCATTCACTGAATGCAGCGTTCACTGTAGTTGTGTAGATGAATAGAGATTCAATGGGGACGTCTTTCGAGGAAATAATATAGACCCGGTTATATGTGATGTATAAAGTTTGCATCCTAAAATATGTCAGTATGATTGCCTATGTCATAAGTGATAATTTACTACAGATGTTTGTTGCTTAGAATAATAAAGAGTTAAAGGATTTTATCTGGGAGGGGAAAAGGGCAAGCGGAATAAATTGATCCTTCCAGTAGAACAAGGTGGTTTAAGATTATTTGATTTGAAGGGATATTTTAATGCTACACAGTTAAACCTCATAAACATAACACAAGCAGAAAGTTGTAGTTTGAAGTGGAAAGGGATGATGATGATGATGCAGAGGAGAACGTCAAGAAAAATGAATAGAGTAGGATTTTGGATGCAGATCATTAAGAAGAATAACAACAGCCATACAGAATATATTCATAAAGTAGCAGAAAGTAGTATAAGAACTAAACCAAAACAAGAATGGAGAAATGAGACAGGTGTGCAGAGGACAGTCAAGAGGGAGCCAGGAAATTACTGGAGAAAACTGAGAAAGGAACCAAGGTATTTGGAGCAAATAATTAGAAAAGGAAAGGATATAGAATTGGAAGAGGCCAAGAAGACATGTGGATTGCAGGCAAGAGACTCCCTTCTCTATCAGGGACTGATATCAGAGTCTAGGCAAGGAGAAAGGGGTAGGGGATTCTAAGTGAAATACCTGCTCTGGTAGAGTTTTAGTTGAATCTGGAACAGAAGCTGCTGTTAAAAAGGATAATGGGTATCTAAAATATTGCACAGTAACTATAACAATCAATCAAAGGAGGTTAGAAAAGACTAGGAAAAGAGACTGGATAAGCAGTTCACAAGGAAACAATGGGAGGACATATGTACGGCTGCCAAATATGCAACAAAGTCTAGAAGAGTTAGGATTTTGCTTGAAGTGTTTGCATAGGTATTGTTACACCCCCAAGTAGAGTCCTTCCGCAGGTAGGTGCCAAATGTTAGAGTTGTGATGGGAAAAAAAGAGGCAACTGGGAACATATATTTTGGGAGTCTAATGAGTCAGCAGATTTTATAAATTCCCTAAAGACTACTCTGTTAGAAATAGTAAGTGAGCAAATGGGTGTAACTAAGGAAATTATTTTTTGAGCTGGGATACAGGATCTGAATTGCCTAGACATAGTATGGCCTTGTTAAGTTTAATTTGGATGGATGCCAAAAAAGCAAGTACTATAAAATGGAAATCAAACTCTAAACCAATTTTGTTTGAAGTGCTGAATACCGTAACAGAGGTATAAGAACTGAAATTCGGATCGCTAGAAAAGGATAGGAGAAAATTACATAGAAAAGATGGTAATTGTGGGAATAATTCATGCAGAATAATATTTTGGAGGAGGAGTAAGGTTTAAGGGAAGGCAGCAATTGATCAGTTTATATAAATTGGGATTGATGGTAATTATACTAAAGAACGTATGTGATATATAATGTTTGCAACTGGGAATATGCTAACATGGCTTGTTTTCTTTTATATAAATGTATGTTTGTCTATGTCTTAAGTGATAATTCAGTAAAGGTGTAACCCAATTCAGTGAAAGTCATTGGTTCTGCAACGTCTGTTGGAGATGTGCAGTAGGGTTGGTTTATACCTCATTGAAGGCACATTTGTCAGCTATTTTAGCCTGTATACACCGGGATTCCCTGGGCCTTATTAGTTCTAGTTAATCAGGTCCCAGAGGGGCTACTGTATCTGAGATTGCCTAGAAAAAAGGTTAACCTACCATATATCCTTAATTTTGCCTCAGTAAATCTGTCCAAGCCTGTTTGAACCAGCTGCTATTATACCATCAAGTTTTTGACATGGAAGTTCTCTCTTTTTCCAGCAGCCACATCAGCTTGGCTATCAAATCTACATGCACTCATATGCAAGGAACATTTCCCAACCTTTTACAGGGACAGGGTCAGCTTATGAACAAACTGTTCCATCATGTATAATTTAATCACTGTCATATCTCTAAACCAGTGTATACAGCTGCTTGTCTTCTTTGGGAATCCACAGAATAAAAAGAGAGTAAATTATTCAGTCCGTGGCTACACATAGGCAACTAAGGCACTACTAGATAGAAACAAAAAACTATGTTCAAATTAGACTTTTGTGCCCTTTACTGCTAACAAGAAAGGGAAGAGAAAAGTTTCTGAGCAGACCAGTTCATTGTAATGTTTTTTGCTATTCAAAACATTGTCAAGCTCTTAGGGGACATGTAAGGTCACACTCTACAGCCTTCTTCAGAGGGGTGAGTACCTAGGCCATCATAGAACCTGCCCTTTGATCCTTGGTGCATACATTTTTCACAAACTAGAAACTAGACATGACATCTAAATGAAAGCAGGCTTTGTCAATGCCAACCTGTAGGGACTTCTCCCACCTAGCCCCAGACATTAACCAATCTTCCAATAGTCTATAACTCTAAGAACAATTTAAGTAGTTATGGCTACTGAAGCAGTGATCCACATGAAGAACATGGTGCTACCACATAAAGAATTTATGATAAGAGGTGTAGATAGAATGGGGAGAAGGGGGCAGCCACCCTGTGTGAAAGATGTCAGGTGGCACAATCTTCAGTACCGGCATTCAGAAATGAATGCCTATACTGTATTTTCAGTTAGGGCCGAAGTGTTCAGCTAACTCTGTGTTGTATTAGGCAGAAATCAAATGTGTACTGGAAGAAGTAATAGTTTTTCAGGTGAGATCATGATCCTATATAATTGCTAAATAAAGTACTAGCAAGGAGTAAGCTTGCCAAAAATGGATAAAGGCTGCCACAGGCTATTTATATAAAGTAGTAAGCTTTCACTGTTACTGCTTACAGGCATGTTGGTTGGGAAAGATAACCTATAATAAAAGAAAAGGAGATATTTTTTTGATCATCCTTAATAGTATACAGTGCTATTCTGCATTTGCTTCATATTCATTTTCCCAGTTCTGACACCAAGAATACATTTAGCCCTTTGCATCATGTGAAGAAAGAAGCACAAAACTGGAGGAAAACCTATTATGAATGCATGCATGTAATGAATATTATTTTTAGAAGGAGCTGATGGAATAAATGATTCAGTTAGGGTACATTTCTTAAGAATCAAAAGTCCATTGTTTGCATTTCATTTTATTTTTCTTTCCAGTGTTACGATAGAAGCCAGTAAATGTTTAGTCAGGATAAATTTCTTAAGTCAAAAGTCCATTATGTCCATTTCATTTTGAATGTAGTAAAGGAGTACGGACTTGCAACAAGCCACTGGTTATTTTTTTCTTTTTGGATCTAAAGTATGAGAGAACATTTTTTGTCTGCAACTTTAAGAATTTGGGGGGTGGGCAAATCAGGCTCCAGCACAGAGTGTCAGAAGAGCTACCTACAGCTGTGATTATGATGATAACTGATGTTTAAGTAGGATCACTGTTGCAACATTATTTTCCACTAACCTTACCCTTTCTGGACTGGGCATCCTAGGGCTGGGTGAATAGCTATTTGTTAAACAGGTAGGCCCACTGGATACACAGTCCTTTTTCAGGGGTGACACCGGAGCAACATCTTTGTAAGTGACTTATGCAATGTCACACAGTGAGCAAATGAGGGATGAGGGAATCAAACCCAGTACTATAAGAACTGCATCTCACACAGCCTTAACCCTCTGCTTCAGCTCAGTCAAAAATCAGCAAATCACAAATATCAAGGTACCACATCTTCCACTGTGACTTCCATGCCTGCCTTTATTTCAAAGCCTCTAGTCTCTATCATGAGTCAGATTTGGAGATCCTACTTCTGGCTCGTTGGTCAAGAAAGAGCTAAATATAGAGTGGAGTGGAAGGGCAGCACCCTTATACTGAGAACATAATGACATCCCTGGAATGCAGATGTCTCCCTGGCCAGAAGTGTAAATGTGCAAGGCTCTAAAAGTCATATCAGAGTTAAGGTTCCTTATTACACAATTTCACTTTACGGTCAATCTGCTCACACAACTGCACTTTTCTAACATAAGAATCACAGGTTCAGTGCAATTCTTTATAAATGGGAAGAGTACTAAGGCAGTTTGCTACCCTAGCAGCAACCTAACCCCCCAGACCTAAGATGAAGTTATACCTTGCAAAACCCTAGTGACAAACTCTGCTCAGTTCCAGGACTGTATATCCAATTTGTACTGTTCACAAGAAATGTAGGTTGTGACCCACACAGTTTCTCTCAAAACACTCTGAGCTGATACACTTGAAGAAAGCTACTGTGGCAACAGCTGCTGCATTAGAATGTGTTCTACACTTGCACTTCTGGCGCTTTGTCATGGGTAAATAACACAAGGCACTGCAGTTAGCAGCCATTTAGATAAGAGGTCTGCCTTGCTTACCTGTCTTAAAGGAGAAATGGATCTGACCAGTCTGATTAATTCCTTTGTCCTCTTAGTCACCTGTGCACATAACATCAAATACAAAACACCCCCTCCTTTTCATGTTGAGGTCTAGGACAGAAAACTATAGTTGAACAGTTTAATTCAGTACTAACTCTGGAAACACCTGTAGCATAAAGCAATGATTAGTTCTATTCAGTCTCAGTGGAAGACTGTATATATTTCCTTGCACAAAGAAACTTGCACCTCAGGCATTCTCCTGGTAAAGGTAATGGTCACCAGGAACAGGGTCTTGAAAGACAGATATTTCACAACTGGTAAAGTGGTGCAAAAGGAATCAAGGTCAATTTCTCTAGCAAAAAGTTCAGGTCCCAAGCAAGAGTGACTGGTGTCCTGGGTGGCCTCAGGTGGAAGACATGTTTCAGTAACGGATTGTTGAGCTGCTGAGTTGGATGATAAAAAGAATCTGCGGGGTGCATATTGAAATAGCTGGCAAATGCAGTTTAAATGATGCATGAGAAATAGATTTCAAAAAGCTTTACCAGGTAATTCAGAACAATCAGTGTAGAGGCAGCAGTAGGCAGTATCAACTTATCTGAGTATAACATAGAGAACTTTCATCACTGGGTTTCTGCCTGGTTATTGAAGGTAATCTGACCCTAACTTCTGGATCACATTTCCTGATTTTATTATTCCTTGAAACTGTTTCCATGACAAGGAATGTGGTACAATTCAGCTGTATGTGCAAGATTGTTATGTGCTGTTCTGGGGATTTTCTCCTTTTCTCGCTTTTGTGTTACTGTGATATTAGTATTTATAAGAAAGGGATGCATGGGGGGGCTTGCCTGCAAGAACTCTGCTTTTAGTGAGTGCAACAGGTATCATTATTCTCAATGACAGGACAAGCTTTCCATTTAGCAACATAAGTCTACCAAATGTTGAGCTTCCTGCTGTTCTGCAAAATGTACACCACTTGTGCAGGGAAGTTGTGTCTGAAGGAGAAAGGGGACTAGGCTGACATCATCCATGCAGCCTGTTTGAGACTTTTCAGATCTAGGTGTAATAGGGACCATGAGCCACCCCCCCCCTTTGTTATGTTATCAGCATGTAGAAGTTTTTCTGCTCATTTCGACTGTGGGAAAACCAGGTTTATCTTGGGAAAAGTGGGTCTATTACTGCAAGTCTTGCCTTTTTTCTTTTCTTGTCTTTAGCAGTATAAATTGGAAGTAGAGCAGAAGACGTATTTGCATACAGCAGGTTCATGCTGCATGGCGTAGAGAAGGCATTCCTTACCCATGCTGCTCAGTATGGGTATATGGTAGAGAATTTCTTTACTTGGTGATTGTACTGTGAAGCAAACAAGTCCATCTTTGTATGTCCCTATCCTTGTACCAACTTTACAAAGACCTGCTTGTCAAGTTTCCACTTGAGCATGTGGGAAGAAAGCCTGCCCAGCTAGTGCCAGTGAATTCTGGTATGAGGAGATGTATAGGCATGAAGATGCAGACTCTGTCCTAAGAATAGTTCAATGCCATCCTAGCTGACTCGTGCAACAGGTAGGGACTGGTCCTCTTTGTTTTTGGACGTAGCAGATGATCGTGATATTATTCATCAGTGCTCTCAGAAACATCATCTCTTTTACATTTATGCACTTCTCTACTGCTCACTTTCACTGTACTTCCAAGTGGTTGCATCTGCCCTCCAAGCAAAAACTGAGGCATCTGAGGTTACAATTTGAGAGTTTTCAAGGACTACAGATATTATCTCTACATAGACCTGCACATGATCCAATCCCAACCTGAACTCCCATCTGATGCAGAAATAAGAAATACAACTTTCTTCAGAGGTGATGGTGCTGTTCTCATACATTTTTGAACTATGCTGCATTCTTCTTATGTGGAGACTGGCCAAAGCAGCTGTCAGAATGGAAGGACATATACCCAGTGACTTTCAAGATAATCCTTGCTGAAAGGTGCATCTTTTGGGCTATTTGACATAAGTGATTCAAGAGAACCATCTGCTATGACAGGGTTAGTCTAATTGCTTGCTTTGGTGTTGTGTACTGCTCCCAACAATGTCTTGGTGAATGGCAGTGGCAGACTGGATTCTTGCAGGTGTAGGGATGTCCCCAGACTGATAGTTTAATATATATATATCTGTTGAAAGGATCTGTGGAGATTCCCCCAGATGGAAGTCCTGGATCAGGCAGCCATCCTTAGGAGGGTGATGTGAATCTCCTTTGTTTTGAGCTTGGAAATGACTACAGCTAAACATTTTGTGATCAGACAGCAAAAATGTGAACTGTTATTGATCTTTCAGATTCCCTCTTGTATTTTCAAGACTCGTAATTTTGACTGCCAACTACAAGAGAACAGCAAATGTTCACAATCACTGTTCTTCTTTACAATTGCTTTTTGCAGGGATTCAAGCCCCCTGCACCATCACACTCCCTATTTATACATACTAGTTCTAATATTGCCATAACAGAAAGGAAAGGAGATACTCCAAGACAGCATCTAAGTTGTATAAGTCTTCATTTTTGCACATTCAGTCTTGCTATTCTGGGACTTGCACTAAAGGGTCACAGAATTACAAATGGTCACCATTCTTTCACACTAAAAAGCAGTGGAATTTTCAGTGCTCCTTGTGAATGGGAATGTCCAGGTAAGCATTATTTTTGTCTATGGTTACTATTTAGCATATCGTGTAGTGAAGGATAGTCTGCAAGGTTATCATACTGAACTTTTTACACAGGATTTTTTTAAATCTGGATAGGTTCAGTATTGGACCCTAGAGGGCATCTTTTTCTGGCACTAGAAAGACTCTTGAGTTGTAACCTCTTTCTTACATTTGCAACACACCTTTCTTATAGGTTCATAAATTAACTAGTTGCTCCAAAAATGTTAGACATAGGTTGATGAGGTTAGAAGGTAGCTGGTACATACCTAAAGGTGGAGAAAAGTTTTGAATTATAGTTTGTAACAAACAGCATTTATGTCTTATCCACTGGTTCAAGGTCAGGCCAAACTATGCTTTTTTTCTGTAGTAAGATAGTATCCTACCCAAGATGAAAGAGGGAGAAGACTGTTTCGTCAGTATTATATCATTTTTGAGTGGGAGAGGACATTTCCCTTTACCTTACCTAGCTACATGCCCTGGTCTCAACCATCTTTCCCTTTTGTGTCTACTTTGCTCAAATGTTTTTTTGCCAAATTGTTCTGGTCATGAATGCGTATCATAAAAAGGTTATTTACTGCTTTATTTAGGAATAGGGAGTGAAAATGTGGTTTATGGGTTGCAGTCTTATCCTTGTCCTTCAGTTTTTAAAGAAATCTTGGCAAAGGAGCCCAGAAAAAAATTACTTTATCAACCAATAGAGACTAGATTCTTATACAGGCATACCTACATACAATGGTGCCTATGACTGTCCTCCAGTACAAGCATCTTTGATATCATAGTTATGCCTATTTGAAAACTTCATTTTCAAGATGTTATTTTACAAAGTCTTTCTGCCAAGGTTTCATCTATTAGTGCATTGGTTATATCCTTCACTCATTACAGGATGTCCCCCAGTATTGTATATTATACCATGACCCCCCCAAAACGTGCACGCTGATTGGCCAGCGTGCCCGTTGTAAATCGAGATATACTAATGGAAAAAGGTCCGGTTGCCCGGACTTTTTTCCATTAGTATAACTCGGTTTTTTAAAACACTGTCTCGCTATGTTAAAAGGGTTTAACATAGCGAGACAGCTTTAAAATAAGCAACGGAGATCTCCATTGCTTATTTTAAAGCTGTCTCGCTATGTTAAACCTATTTAACATAGCGAGACAATGTTTAAAGCAACGGAGAAAGCAAGATCTCCGTTGCTTTTTAGTCTCGCTATGTTAAATGAGTTTAACATAGCGAGACAGTTTTAAAATAAGCAGCGGAGATGTCCGTTGCTTATTTTAAAACTGTCTCGCTATGTTAAACTCATTTAACATAGTGAGACACTAAAAAGCAACGGAGATCTTGCTTTCTCCATTGCTTGCTCACAACTCTGATGTACCGCGCAGGCGCCAGTACATCAGAACTGCCGGATGCCAGACATCTGCGGAAGGGCAGTAAACAGGCATTATACTATGCCATTATTTAAGAAAAGTAACAGTTTCTTTTCTTAAATAATGTCATGGTATAATAGCAATAACCCACTTCTGGGTGTGGGTAATGCTAAATTTACCCACGGTTGGCTTTGTTTGGTCCCTCGGGACCAAACCACGCCAACCGTGGGTAAATTTAGCATTACCCACACCCAGGCGTGGGTTATTGCTATAGTATGTATTTGTCTGTTTACAGCTTCAATATGCAGCAGAAGAGATAATACTTTTTTGTCAAATCAGTTCAGCACCCTAATTTTCCCATCCTTGAGGAGATCAATGAGCAGTGGACCTAATTCTGAGCCCCTTGCTGCTGCATCTATGAATACGACAGTTGGGTTTGCAACTCAGTTCTTGTACAAATCGTTGTACTTCCCTTGGACTCATAGGTGGTTGCAAAGCTCAAGAGAGTTGCTCTCAAACATCCTGAATGAGCATTGACTTCTCCATACTAAGATCTCTAGATAGCTCTTGTAGGTATCTGAAAGCTTTGAAACACACTCTCATTTGACTGGGGGCTCACCAAAGCAATCAATCTCTTGAAAAGAAGCCCAGTGATAGTACAGCTGTGTAAGATACTTATCATAAGAGTATATCTTTCAGAAAAGGTTGCTGAAAAACATAATATTTACACTGGCTTTAGCCACCTTTGCATTTTCATCATATTTAATGGTACATACATTTAGCAAGGCATGTGTACAGTAGTAAGCTGCCGTAGTCTGTAGAGTCTTTCTATATGCAGATGGTACTGGGGTTATTACCATATTATGTTATTGAGGGCATCTGGTACTCTGTGAGCTCCCACTGGTGGTAGTTTGCTTGCATGGTACTCTGTGAGGTCCCATTGATGGGAACTTGCTTGCATCATGAGGGGGGGGCAGTTTTGCCTGTATTGTACTGCACTCCACTGTTGGTTAAGATTTTATGACATGCAGCAGAGATGTAAGGTTGTTTACATTGTATCAGATTGAATGTATTTCTCTGTACTGTCTGCTGAGCAGCAAACTAGCATGAGAAAGGGATCACTAGAGCAGTTGATTCTATGCCACTGGAGACCTGTAGCTAACCCATAGGACTGACTGCATGCAGCACTATTGCTGAGTTTGTGAATGGTGCATGACTAGTGGGTGGTCTCATTAGTACAGGGTAAATGGTTGAGATGCAGTAATGCAGAACAGTACAAGATCCTGCTCCATAACATTAGTAGGGTTTGTGAATCAGGCATGGCACACAAAGCTGCGAACACTTAAAACACCTGTTTATGAGCCAGGCATAGAGTCATCTATGCATCCAGTATATGCAAATGTTCCTTCATTCTGGTAGTCTGGGAAAACGATAGTATAGTTGTTGGCAAGTATGCATGCTATGACAGTAGATCTTTCAGATATAGTCACTGTAAGAATAAATCATTATTAGTAAAAATAATAGAAACAATAGAAACTACCAAATGTCAACATCTGTTTTGTCAACAAATGGTCAGCAAAATAGATGTCTGACAGGTGTACAAGATCGACAATATCTGGAGCTGGGGAATATGCCTCTTGCCTTGAAGACTGTGCAATCTCAGAGTTGAGTATATAATTAGCAAGGGGTGTCGGGTGGCACCCCCCCCCCAAAAAAAAATCTTGCTTTTTGGTTTGCATGCTCCAAGTTAGTGTCTCAGAGTATACACGGTTTTCTGTTAACATTTCTGAGCTGATTATATTTTGGTGTTTCAATGCTGGTAAGTACTTCATATGATCGAAATTTCATTTGACTGACATTCATTTGACCATATAACCTAAAGTTCATAACACTGAAAACTCACTTGACTGAAACTCGTAACACTGACAGTATGTTGTTTTTCTTTCGGCTTTTCCTGGTAAGGGGTCGCCATAGCGGAACTCCAATCCACTAATGATTGGCAGTAGATTTTTACAAAACGCTGAGGTGCCAGCTCGATGCCCAACCTTCAACGAAAGCACACCCATTTACGCACACATCTTTCGAATGCTACCCAACCGCGGGGAGGACATGGAGACTCCACACAGAAGGCACTCCCAAGGCCAGCTGAGAATCGAACGGGAGAACCTCTTGCTGTGAGGTAACAACGCTACCGCCATACCACCACGGCAAACGTAATACTGACACTATACAATGCTAAATTTCAACATAGTAGTGGCAGTGTGTATAAGGTAAGTAAAAGTTATATGCCCTTTTCCCCACTGTAGTGCGATCCTGGAGTTGGTATATAGTTAGGGGGAGTGTGAGGGTATATTCTGTTTTGAAGAGTAATTTATTGGACTTTTAAGTATCCATGTCTATGGTTCAAAATATTTAAAATAGGTGAGGGGCTACGCCCCCCACACCCACAAATGTGCCCCCCACACATCCCCTAACTATATATGCTAACTCCAGGATACTTGGCAATTACAAGTCAGACTGACAAACAGAATAACTAGGTAATAATAAACATCCTTCAGTTATAGAAGCACATTTGTGCATTAAGAAAAGTCAGGAGAAACAGTTCATGTTAATGTGATCAAGGACTGTTTTCCTAACTGCTTTAGAATACACAGTCTGCATGGAAAGGAATGGAAAATTCCAGTAAGTTAATGCATCATGATTAGACATGCTTGGCTATGAAGACAGATCCTGCCAAGGAAGTGTGTGTTCCTGTTTGATGGTGACTAATATTATCATTTGCCATTAATATAACTATGTCACAATAGGTTACCTTTACTTATCTGCATATAAAACGCATGTATTTCATGCTTTTAGAGCAAATCACTATGTAGTCTGCCTACATGCCATTATTTTTCTAACATCTCATCTGTGAACTAAATGTGCTGCTGCTGCAACTCTAGAATCTTCTGACTCATGATGCTCATAATTTAACAGGACTCTGCATCTCAGGCTTCAGAATATCTAGGATTATTTCAGAAATGACGGACTTCTAATGTAACTACCGGTTTCAGTTTAACCTTGGGTACCAGTATGGAGCGATGTTTGGCAGATGTAGCAAGAAATTACTTGTTTTCCTTTCAGTGGCAGTCAGCAAAGTCAATGTACCAGCCTCTAGTGAAGGAACAACTGAAAAGAAAGTTCCAGAAACTGGGGACATTTTTTTCCTTTTTTTCTTAATAAATTCCACACACTTTTATTTATGTATGTATTTATTTATTTTAAAGGGATTTATTCACTATCTTTAATTCTTCTTTTTCTCGAAAGACTTAAGTCCTTTTTCTTGTGAGAAATGAAGATGCTGCTATTTATTTCTGAATTTTGGTGGCTTGCTGACACTTTTGTAGTGATTATATTCTCCGATGCTGTGATAAAACCCTTAACAGAAGAAACATTTTGAATGGTAACATTCAGAGGCTCTTTGTCTAGGCAATCAGATTTATTTATCTACTGTCTTCTTTGCAGTTTTATCTACAGGATAACAAAGAAAAGTCAGGCTAATGCAAATGATGGGATGTACTGTTACAGTGACTTCTCAAAGAAGATTGGTAGTTCCAAAGAACCAAGTCAATTATTGCTGATTCAACCTTTGATATGAAAACTGGATTTGTCTCAGCAAACACCCATAAATGCTCATTCATGTCTCTGCAAAAACTACAAATGTCAGTGACAGGAAGGTGCCAGCACTGGTCCTTGCTGGCTCATTGTAGTTCTCAGCACTATATTAAATACCGTCTCAAAGGTTTTACATTTAAAGGATGGCTGCATGCTAAGAGAAGCCAGAGTAACTGGAGTAATACTGCTTTTAGTCTGTTAAACAGCTCTGATATGCAAGGTTCATTCACCACATTAGTGCCTGCATCTTACATGATCGGAGGAGACATCAACAGCAACTGTAAGATTCATATCTGTTAGCAAATGCTTTGCTTTCCTTAACCCTGACAACCTTATCCTGCGTATCTTGTCTGTTCCAGGCCTGCCCATTATTCATTTTTCATTGATAAATAAGGGCTGTCTTTTTACAATCACGCTTCACCACTGTATTTCATTTTTGCATGAAGATCTACAAAACTGGTAAATGGCAGACAAGAGTAAGCCTCAACAACGAAAAGAAAATCCGATGCTACAGCAGAAAGAGTAGACTGAGAACAATAACAGGAACTAAAAGAAGGTACTAGCAACACTATAGCTACATGAGAGTAATTTACACATCAGCTCATACTCACTAGAACAGAAAATACAGTTGATGAAAATAAAGAACAAAGGTGGGTAAACCCAAACGTTATGACTTACTGTTAGTAGCCCTCCACAAAAAAAAAATCAGTATAATTCTGATGTATGTCATAGCCCAGTGGAGAGTACACTGGCCCATTTGAGCCAGGTCTTCTAATTCTTCAAAGTTTAAAGCAGTCATCGCAGGCAGGGAGAGTTCTCTTCTCCTCTTGGACTGATGGAACAAACCCAAAGTAAAGGGTTCAGCTCCTGGTGAGAGGATGACTTCTACCAAGCTGGCAAGTAATCTTTGACAAAGCATTTATAATAGGTGAGACAATTTATAGTGTGATTTTCCACTTACATACAAAAGGAAAAGGTTATTTCATCATTTTTATCATCAAGAAAAAAACTTTCATAAAATGTCTTGCAGGTGTTTCGAGACCAAAATTGCAGTGTTGACATTAAGCAAAGGATAGAATAAATTCATTCCTGTCATAGGTGTATACAAGACTAACGACCACTAGGGCCTTATAAACCCAGCTGTGCAACCCAAATGTGACCCACAAATTTGATTTACATATGGGGGTGATTTACTGACTGCATTGGTTCATCAGATACATAAGTGCCAGACCAGGGGTGAATTTCCATTTACCCATACATTGGTCCAAGTTGTGCTTAAATACATTTAGGGAGGAACTCTTCTTCACATGGAAGGGAAGCCTGTTCCAGAGAGTGGGAATTATCTGAGAAACATATCTCTCTCTCTCTCCATCATGTCCTATTTATGCCACAAGTAAAATTTAGATTTTGTGATCTAGTAGTTCTAATGCTGATTGTTTTGCAAATGTGCAAAAGATTCATCAAATCACAGTCCTGGGATGCCTTGTACACCAAGCAAAAATCACTTCTCAGAAGTCTGATTGATAATAAGTAAAGAGACAGGGCTTTGAGGCAATCAGTGTAGGACATTGTCTTTACTCCATGTATTCTCTGTACAAGGAACTTTTCTAGATGTTCCAGTTGATGCAAGCATCTTGTCAGGTACATACCAAAGGCTGCATTATGATGGCTCTGATGAGGGCCGAGTACAGTGGTACAATGACCTCTCTAGACCTGTATGCCAAGTCCTTACTTATAAGCTGAGCAACATAGGATTTTCTTAATATGTTGGACACATGTTGATTAAAGCCTATATCTACATGAGTTCCCAGGTCCCTGAGTAGTGAATCAATTTTTAGGGGTATTTTATTGATGATGTAGTTACCCAGAGTGGCTGACTTCCCAAAAGGTACTGTAATGTATTCTTTAGCATTGAGTTTTAAGCCATGGCTTTGGTACCAAACATTTGTCTGTGTTAGACCTTCCTGAAGGGTGTTCTCATTTTGCTGCCAAAGCCATGGCTTAAAACTCAATGCCAAGAAATGCAGTGAGTTTTAAGCCATGGCTTTAGCACTAAATGTTTGTCTGTTATTCCTTTCTGAAGAGGTTGTCATTTAGGGGGGATTCAAAAACTGCTCCCTGTTTGCAATCATCTTCTGACTTGGTTAGCAAGAGACCTTTGACATTGTCTTTAACCGCCAAGAAGTAGATGCCAAAGAGGAGCAGGCCCAGCACAAAGCCCTGAGGGACTCCACTGGTAACTGGCCTCTTTGTGGAGGTGGCTACACCTATCCTAACTTCCTGGGTCCTATCCATATGCCTGCTAGCTAGCTAGCTAGCTGTTATAAAGGGGTGTATGCCTAGTTCCACAAGTTTGTTAATGCCCAGGTTGGGTATTCTATCAAATTCTTTAGCCAAATCTAGGTAGGCAGTATTCACCACTTTCCCCTTTATCCATTGCCTTTGTGACTTTTTCAGAGAAGTCCACCAGACTTGGTAAGTATTACCTGCCTTTTTCAAAACCAAACTGGGATGGATCCAGTGTCTGGAGGCCTTCCTATGTCTTTGTTGATAATTTCCATAACTTTTTCCATGGCTTTGCAAATAAGACTAATCACACTAATGGATTTGTAATTTCCAGGATCTGATGAAGATCCTCCCTTATGATGGGAGATGACCATCACAGTCCTCCATTACTGTGACACAAAGCCTGTTTTAAGACTATAGTTAAACAGTGACTCCAGGAGTCCTGATAAGTCATACCATAGACTGTTCAGGAGGCATCATGGGATATTGTTGGGGACCATTGAGACTGTGTTCTTGGCTTTAGCGAGTGCAGCCAGGACATGCTTTCTTGTTATAGTCAGAGGAGTTATGTTTGATGGTGTTTCTTGGGGGATGATTGGAGTTTGGTGGGGTAAAACTGGAACTGAATTTGTCTGCTAACAGGTTAGCTATATTGCCAGGCTCAGTGAATGTGACACTATTAACCACCAGTTCAGCACATTGTTGTGTGCTACCCTTGTGATTTCTGATGTAGCTGAAGAAGGCCTTACAGTTATTGTTCACCTGGGACCTCTTAACCTCAAAGTAGGCTTTGTTTGACTTAATTAGCCCTCCTAGTTGCCTGTTTAGTTTGATGAGATAGTTTTTATCTTTATGGGAATTACTCTTCCTGATTTTTGCAAAATATTTTTTTTTTTACTTTTGTTGTATATCCTGTTTAATTTGGGATTCCACCAAGGTGTTCTGTTTCAGGGGCTAGTTCTGGAAGTCCTTCTAGTAGGAACAGCAGCCTCTATGCAGCCATTGACATGGTTGTACAGAGGTTCTAAGTGCAATGCAGTGTAGGCTGCTATGTTCTTGGGAGGGGCACTGAATTTTGACAAATCACTTAACAAAATCTAATTTGCCTTGGAATAGTTCCTAACTATTGCTAGTTTTTCTGGGGTTATGGAGTTGATTTTGTTCAGATCTTAAAAGGGAAGACAAAAATTTGAGGGTGGGGTAGTGCATCATTCTCTCATATTTGTGAGTACAGGGTCAAGTATATTGGAGCCTCTAATAGGTGTATTCATTATTGGGTCAAATGTGTTTATATTTTTGAAGTCCAGGAATCTCTGTTCCTATAAACTTGAGGTTGTGTAGTATTCCCAGTCTATAGAGGGGTAATACATTCTCCCATGAGTAGGGTGTTAGGCTGGTTGGAAAGTGTGTTCAGTAGGTCAAAGTATGCATTGTGAGCTTCTTGTGATATGGAGGGTGACCTATAGCTGGCTAGGATATGCTACAGGATTTTGTCTATGGTGATATGCACATGAAGTAACTCCAGCACATCATCCTGTTTGACCAATCCAGAGTTATGCTTATTATTAATGTATATTAAGGCACCTCCACCTTTAGGCTTTGTCTGTGCAGCCTCTGCTCTAAATGTGTGGAAGGCACTGAAACCTTGCACGCCATAGTTCTGGTACTGCCTGCTGCTTTAAATCATGTCTCGGTAACTGCACAGATGTCTATATTCTTGAGTGTGAGGAGGGCTTGGAGAGAGTGGGTGTTTTATTTAGTCTCCTTGCATTGTGCAGTGACACCTTGAGTTGATTTTGCTATTTCAATAGGTTTGTCAATTTGGCATTGCACAAAAAAACACTATGGGGTTGGATAAAGTTTTAGCCAATATTCAAATGCTTACTGGGAGAAGTGCAGACCTTCCTTGGCAAAGCAACATGGTCTGTTACCCATGTCCTCCCAAGATGACAAATATTGAATCCCCTTAGAATGACACCAGAAACTCAGTCAATTGTTAAAAATCAATCATATTTTTTTTTGTATTGTGACATCAACCTTGGTGATGGAAAATGCCACTGAATGCTAGGTTTACACCAGCCTGAGACACAGTTTCTTAATGTAGTCTAAGGAGATATGTCTCAGGTCAATTACACATACATGGACTATGATGGAGTCATACTTGTACCTGTGGCACAGTGACTTGAGTGCATGTGTAATTTGGGAGATCCTGGCTCCAGATATGCAACTAAATGCTATCTTTCTTTGTTCAGCATGGATAGAGGGCATCAGTATGTCTTACAAAAGAGTCCCCTATGACAAGAGACATGGAAAGTGTGTTTGGTTGCCTTAAGGGCTTAGTGTTTAGATTCCATTGAGTGTGAGTGTATGTGTGGTGTTAGGTTCATTTTTTTCTGAGTGCCTTGGGGCGTGCTGAGGCATAGCTTTGTCAAGAGGCAGTCTAGGTGATAACTGCTGTTTAGGAAGATTGCTTTTAAGTGCCTCAGCATACATTCATCTATAACTGTGTTGTGCAATGTGTGAGGTGGTGTGTGTGTGTGGTTTCAGCAACCTGATGTGCAATTGTATGCCAGAGTTTAGCCTTTAGTGTCATTGTGTGAGCATATCTCTTGCATACTGTGTCTATTTCTTTAGGGAGTAAATGGCTGTCAGTAAACATGAGACAATTGCTACATTGTCTCAAGATGCATATATCCACCAAGCTGGATACAGAGAAGTGAGGAAATTGCATATCCATATTGTCCAGTCCTTTGATTGGTGAGCTACACAGGGATGGTGTATTGAGGTTAGAAGGCTATTAAGGGTGTTTCGTTGGTGCAGACTGATAAGGGTGCTTTATTGGGGGCAGATTATGCTAAACAATACTAAATTATACTAACTTTAATGTTTATACTATATTGAATTCTATTAAATCTATAGGTATTGCCACTCAATGCTCATGTAGCTGCTCTAAGCTTGTCTGTGTGCAAGGTATTTGTTCCATATTTACTGCTTTACAGCATAAAGTTTCATGGACAGTTCTATAGGGAAAAATTGCTTTCTAGATGTTTGCTATGTACAAGGCGCTACTAACCACCACTTCGCAGTAAGCAGCTCTGCACAAATGCACCAATTTTATAGCAACACAGAAAAAAACAAAGCTAACTAACTAATAATCCTCCTCTGGCCAATGAAATGACTACAATGCAGGCCCTTTTGAGCGTTTCCCAACTCAGTTAGACTAGGAAAACACCTCCTGCCACAAGATGATCAAACACAGTCCTCCTAATGTCGAATCACAGCAGAAAAGACAAGTGCAATGCTACCACAAACCAGATAAACAACTAGTTTGAAATCCTTTGCTGACAGCTATTTCAATACAGTATTACAGGAGTAAGACAAATGTGATTTAGCAATGTCTGGCTTTCAAAATTAAAGTTTAAGCTGGTTTACCCAACTTTTTTTTTAAAATAACTTTTTGTCTGGGATTTTGATAACTTTAGATCCAAAAAATGACAAAAGAGAGATATCAAGGGAAAAATATGAGTTTTATGAAGCTAGTGTTGTCTTAGGACATAGGTTCATAAGTTCATACTAGGTTATCTGCCCTAGGGCATTTGCAAGCCTAGCCAGAGTGTGTTTGGCTTTCGCCACCCATTTTAAATGAATTTTGCTATGCCCTTTTTCGAGGTTAGTATACTGTGCCTCTGTCTAACAGTGACACAGAAGTGATACCTGGAGTAAATCGATGATCTCCCATCCACTCATCAAGATTCCTCTTGAAGAGAGTCAATGAGGGACTCTGCCTAACCTGGACTGGGATTTTATTCCAGAGTGAAGGGAGCCTCTGGGTTATGAATCTGTCCCTCCAGCATGTCCTATTTATTTCAGTGCTGAGGTTCAAGTCTCTTGAGCACGTAGCTCGATGGGATTTGGATTTTCTGAGGTGCAGCATGTCCATTAATTCCGGGTTGGACATGGCTTTATACATCAGGCACAGATCGCCTCTGAGCAGGCAGTATGCCACTGAGTAGAGCTGGAGTTTCTTTAACTGGGCAGCATATGGCATCTGTTTGAGCCCTTTGATCCTCTTGGTGAGGTACTTTTGGGGGTCTTTCCAGTTGCTGCAGGTGTCTGGTAAGGTCCATCCCAAAAGGGGCATTGTACTCAATTATGGGCCTGATGAGGGATGAGTAAAGAGGCACGATGACCTCCCCTGATCTAGATGTGAATCCCTTCATGATTAGGTGGGCTATATAAAATGTTTTTCTAACCACTTTGGCCACGTGGCTGTCGAATGAGAGATTGCTATCAACTTGGGTCCCCAGGTCCCTAATTACTTCTTCCGTACTTAATGGATTACCATCTATGTGATAATTTGTGGGCACATTGTTTTTGCCAAAGGGGATGACTATACACTTTTTGGCATTTAGCTTGAGGCCATGGCTCTGGCACCAGTTGTCTGTTTCTATGAGGCCTTTTTGTAGGATGCTTGTGTCGGCTGGAGAGTTGATTATGGCGCCCAGTTTGCAGTTATCTGTGAACTTGGTCAGTCACAGTCCTTCCGTGTTGGCCTGTACCTCCGATTAATATATACCAAACAAGAGAGGTCCTAAGACTGAGCATTGTGGGATGCCACTTGTAACTGGTTTGGAGTCTGACATGGCTCCAGCAATTCTAACCATGTGGTTTCTGCTTTGAGCCAGTTTGCAACCCATCTAGTGACATAGGGGTTTATATTTAAGCTGGTGAGCTTATCTATAATGCCCGAGTGGGGTATTGTATCAAAGTCTTTTGCGAGGTCCAGGTAGGCTGTGTGGACCACCTCCCCCTCGTCAATGGCCTTGGTGACTGTTTCAAAGAAATCGACCAGGTTTAAGAGGCAGGATCTGCCCTTAACAAAACCGAACTGGGTAGGATCCAGTGTCTGTAGGTCCCCAATATTTTTATTTATGAGGCCCATGATGATCAAGGATCTGGGAGGGGTGGTTGAGGAGAAGGGTAGTCTGAATGAAGAGGTCAAAGCTAGAATCAGAGGGGCTGCAGCCAACTGGCATAGAGTATCAGGTGTAGTATATGACAGAAGAATGCCAAAGAAGCTGTAAAGTAAGGTGTACAAGACAGTGGTGCGACCAGTACTACTGTATGGTACAGAAACCTGGGCAGTAAAGGCAGAACAGTTGAAGAAGCTAGAGGTGATGGAAATGAAGTGCCTGAGAAAGGTGGTAGGATGCACACTGCGGGACAGGCGAAGAAATGAGGACATAAGAGCAGAAGCCAAAGTAGCTCCAATTGCAGAAAAGGTCAAAGAAAACAGATTACGATGGTATGGGCACATGTGTAGAAAAGCAGAAGACAATCTGGTGAGGGAGATTTGGGACAGACAGGAAGAAGGTAAGAGGAAGTGAGGGCGTCCAGCAAAGAGGTGGATGGATTGTGTGAAAGAAGATCTGCGACAATCAGGCATGAGTGTTGAAGAAGGCAGGAGAGTGGCACTGAATCGAGAGAGTTGGCGACAGTTAATACGATACCAAAACCCCATATAAATGGGAAAAAGGGGATGATGATGATGATCCTTTCCATAGCTTTGCAGACCAAGCTAGTCAGGCTTATGGGGCGATAGTTTCCAGGATCCGTTGAGGCACCACCTTTGTGGAGAGGGACCACTGTTGCTGTACACCACTCTTTGGGTACATATCCTGTAGTAAGGCTGAGAATGAACAGTAGTTTTATGTTTGGGTTTAGTTCTTCTTGGAGTTCATGTAGGACGCAGCCCAGGACACCGTCTGGTCCCATTGATGCTGTGTTTTTTGCTTTGGAGAGGGTGGCGCTTACCTGAGCATCTGAGATGTCAGGGGGGCAGCACTCTGCTGGGATAGATATTTGCCCTTTTGGTGGGGAAGAGGGGGGGGGGAGAAGTTTGTGCTGAACCTGTCAGCTAGGATGTTGGCAATGTCTGTGGGTTTGATGTATTTTTTGTCATTTTGGACTAATTCTGAGCATATTTGGGAATTCCCACCCAGGTTCCTAACATAACTAAAGAAAGCCTTGTGATTATCCTTAGTGTCCTGTGCAATTTTTCTCTCGAAGCTGGCCTTAGACGATTTTATGAGCGCCCATAGTTGTTTGCTAATGCTGATCAGAGATGCCTTCCCTTTTTGGGATTTTACTCTATCATGTAGTAGCTTCCTCCTTCTATTGTATAGTTTGTTTATGGCTGGGGTCCACCAGACAGGACACCTGCCTTTGGAGGATTGAGTCTTGGTTTTGTTTGGGATTGCATGATCCATGCATTCCTGAAGGTGTTCATAGAATGCATTTATAAAGGATTCTGTGGTCTGGGATGTATTTTCCATAGGCCCGGGGGCTTTGAAGGATTCCACCTCGGTTTTGAGGAGTGTGAAATTTGCTTTAGAGAAGTTTTTCACTGTGGTTTTCTGGGCGGGGGCTGGGGTTGGGATGTGAATATCTAGTGAGATTAGTTTATGGTCTGATCTTACCAGTGAGGGATACACTTCTGTTCTGGAGCATAGAGTCCCCATGTTGGTGATGATCAGGTCCAGTATGTTTTCCCCTCTTGTGGGAGTGGTAACAAGTTGTTCCATAGCATTTGAGTTTATAAATTCTAGGAAACTTTGGGCTAGGGTGTTGGAGCTAGAGTAATGCTCCCATTCTATGTTTGGGTAGTTAAAGTTGCCCAATATAATGGTGGTTGGAGAGACCTTCATATTTTCCAGTGTTCTCAGGAAGGCCGAGTGGGGTTCCTGGGTTTGGGAGGGTGGTCTGTAGCAGGCTATAAACTGGAAGACAGTTTTACTCACTGTTAGTTGCACATGGATAGTCTCTGATGCTTCGTGCTGTGCCACCAACCTGGAGGTGTGGGTATCTTTGACGAATATTGATACTCCCCCTCCTTTTGTGGTTCAGTCCATGTTTTGGGATCGAAAAACATGGTATGAGGTATAACCTGGTAGTGCTGGGGTGCTCTCGGGAGCCTTGAACCAGGTTTCTGTTACTGCACAGATATCGATGTTCTCCATGCTAAGGAGAGTTTTGAGTGCGTGCATCTTGAGGTTTAGACTTCTGGCATTGAGTAACATTACTCTTAGTTTCTTATCCCTTGTGATACCTATGGAGGTGGGTTTGTCTTTTGAGCCTTGCCTAAAAAAGGCACTATCGGGGTGGCAAGAGCCTTTGCCAATATCTGAAAGCCCAGAGGTGACAGGTGCAAGCCGTCCCTAGCGAAGCATCGTGGCTTGTCGAGCATGTAATCCCCAGCTGACAGGCATTGGATCCCCTTTGAATGACACCAATACTTAAGCCAATTGTTGAAATTGTTCATCTTGTCTTCATATTGTGGCATCATTCTTGGTGAGGGTAAGATGCTACTCAAGGTCAGGGTCATACCGGCCTGGGCTACATGCTCAGAGAGCTCCTCTATGTCTCTTCATGTAGTCCAGGGAGGTACGTCTCAGGTCATTCATACCAGCATGGACAATGACTGAGTCATATTTCTACTTGGCTTGGAGTGACTTGAGTGCTTGTGTTATGTGGTGGATCCTAGCGCCCGACAGGCAGCTCACCGTGACCTTCTCCTTGTTCAGCCTGGTGAGTGGGATGTCAGTGTGCCTGATGATAGAGTCACCTATTACAAGTGTATCAGGTGTGTTGTTTAGCTTTAAGGGCTGTGACTGTTCGGCACACTGGCTTTGTGAGCTATGTGCTGCACGTGTTTTGTTTTGGGGTAGCGGTTGCTTGGGTGTCTGCTTTGGAGGTCTCTGTTGCTTAGGCAGATTTTTATTTAGAGCCTCCGAGTATGTTTTTGTGTTTATGTGTTTGGTTTGCTGTTGTGGTAGGTCTATGTGAGACTGGAATTGTAGTGAGTGTGGTTTCCTTCTCCTCCTGACTGGTTACGCCAGTACTGAGTTGAGAGAGCTTAGCCTCCAGTTTGGCTATATGGTTGCATCTCTCACATGTGTTGGAATTTGTTGGGAGGAGGAGAGGGTTGTCTGTGTACATAAGGCAGTTGTAACACTGCTTCAAGATTCCCAGATTCACCAGCTGGACCGGAGAGGAGATTGACATATTAAAAATAGGGAGGGTGATTCAAAGGGAAGGAGGTTGTCGGTTCCATTTCCAGTGTTCCACAAGATGATGTAGCAGAAGGAGTGGTGTATGAGTTCCTCATAAAGTAGTTAGAGGTTGAACAAAAAAAAAAACTAAAATGACAGAAAAAGTGTTCAAACTAGACAGTAAACATAAACACTTGATCCAGGAACCAAATGAAGGTTACAAATAACAGCCACATATAAAATAATGCAAAATAAAGTTTAATAGGTTAAGTGCTTTCTTCCCTATCTTTGGGACTTCATCAGAACACACCACTCAACAACTAACATCCCTTTATAGCACCAGACATTAAACACCAACAAACACAATTAATAAACTATTAAGTTAATTTAAAATATCCATTTCATGTGAACTTTAAAACAAAATTAATATATAAAACATTATATTACAATAGTGAAAATATATTGTGAATCCGCAATCAAAAATATGTAAATTCAAAACTATTAAACTTGACTTGATCTTACTTTAAGTAGGGAGTAAATAGAAATAACTTCATTTAAACCAGGGGCTACTGTAGCTTTTAACCTAAATTGCCATAGCATTTGACTATACTCTAATTTGGTTTCCTAAACGCCACCTCACAAGTTAGGCCTAACATGTTCTAGGATTGCAAAACTAAACTTAGAACATTGACTACTAAATAAAAGGTGTTTATATAAAGAATTATTAGAATTTTTGTTGTTAATGTCATACACATGTTTATATATATATGTTTACGCAAGCACCTTTCAGTTTTGCCTGCATAAAAACATGAAAATTCCATACATTTCATGATACACACCACACCTTTAGATGCACAATTTCCTTTTCATATATAAACCCTTGAATTCTCACCATTGTCTAAATGCAAAATATTTCCTTCCAATATGTAGGGACACTGGTTGCAAAATCCACACTGAGACATAACTAATTTGTTTCCCTTTGAATGTTAAGTCCACTGCCCTATTTTGGGCATATTCAAATATGCTTTTGAGATTGTGTGATGTCTTTGACATAGGTGTACTTTCCAAAATCTTAAAAACATAGACTTGACCTTGAAAGTAATCCAATTTTTGACAGTAATATTTTTTTTACATCCTTCATATCAGGATTGAATTGTATTACCATGGCACATTTAAAACTTCCTTCTGAACTGGATATAAAATCTTTAGAATTATTTGTTAAACCCACACCCAATAACTGCTTGTATTTGTAACCTGACCCACTCTGAACTTCATGGCAAATGCACCTCACTAAATCAGTGGGGTAACCTCTGGAAATAAATATATGCTTGATCGTGTCTAGTCCCCTATCCACGTTATCATAAACTGAAGTCATCCTCACAGCCCTGACACATTGCTTCTTAACCAAGTTCTATTTTTTGAAACATAGGGTATGCACTAGCATAATCCAATTATAAATTACTGAATGTGGGATTTCTATAAATCTGTGACTTAAAACCAACACTACTGTGAGATATTAAAGTATTTAAATAATTAATGCAAGAATTACTAAACGTGAGGTAAAACATAAAAAATCTGTTATCGCATTATATAAAAAAATTGTTCTTCCAATTCTTCCAAACCATCCCAGAGGATAAATATGTCATCTAAAAACTATAAGTACAATTTAATGGGCTGGTAAAACTCACAATTAAAAACAAACTGCTTTTCCCGTGAAACCAACATCAAATTGCCATAAATGGGTGCACATGATGCACGCCATAGCCACCCCCTTGATTTGTTTAAATAATCCACCCTCAAAAAATACAATTATTGTCCAAAACCAAGCATACCAAATCCATAATTAAATTTATCTTATCAGAGGTTAAGAAATCATACTCCAATAGACTATCATGAAATAATTCTAAGTCTTCGTCATGCGGAATAGAAGCAAACAAATCAACTCTGTCAACAGTTAAAAAAAAACATTTCTGCACCACAAATTGTCCTTAAGACAGCCTAGAAAGTCATACGAATCTTTAAGTAAATGTGGTGCCCTCTCATAAATAGGTTTTAACCACTTGTCAATCAAAATAGCCAATGGATAGGTTTTGGAAACTTGGGTAGACACTATAAGGTGAAAATGGGGATTGACAAGATCCTTGTGCACCTTCGGTATACCTAATATGGTTTCATTATTCTTAAATTGCCATCCTAAGTAAATCTTGCATAATTTTTCTTTCTTGTACAGACAGATTGTGGCAGTGAACATGCCTTTTAGAACATCTTTCTAATGCATAAAAGTCTTCAAAACTGCCTGTTCAAATACATTAATTAAAGGGTCTAAGGGTGGATTAAATGTACTTTTTTCTTAACTACACTATTCTGCTTTAGAAACAAATTCTTTGACAGTTCCTTGGCATTAAAAAATACACCTAGATTCAGTTTTGTAGTGTATAACTAAAGTTCCTCATGGTATCAACCATGTCCCAATGTTTGGAGGAAACAAACTGAAAACTGTGATTAGCATAATTAAAAATATTGTACCCCTCATAAGAATTCATCACACTATCCCTTTCCTAAGGGATATTCAATATCTCCATTTCTTGCCTGACTTCTTGTTCACATTATTCCCTTGAGGGTGAACAAAGTGAGACTCTTTGCCAGGACCTGGACCTACAGTTTGTTTGGAACAACTCGCTAATCGTGCTGATCTGCGGAGGGCTGGAAAATCCCATTCATCATTCAAATTACAACCATGACTCAAATGAACACCTTCATCTCACCTGGTGTCCCTTTCATAAACATAAGCATAATTTCCATCACTAACCAAAGGCTTGGTCATGCCTGAGCCACTATAAGGCAGAATGAGTGGTTATAGCAAATGAGCTCCTCATAAAGTAGTTAGAGGTTGAACAAAAACATTGAGGAAGGACTTTATGATTATAATTAAAATCTGTGTATAAGTATTTGATAGAAAGCTTTAAAGGTTAGTAAAATTGTATATTATTATTTGCACTTCTGAATATGTTGTTCACTGAAATAATTGTTTAATTAAATCAATGTTAAAGATGAGTTTTTTACTGAATGAGTTGGAGTTTGAGTTTGTAATATATGTATATGCACACGTGTATGTATGTATGTGTGTATATATATATATATATATATATATATATATACACACACACACACACACACACACACACACACACACACACACACACACACACACACACATATTGCATGATTACTGTAAGAAACAATCAGAGGAGGTTAGAAAAGATTGGGGAGAGATTGTATAAACAATTTACAAGGGAACAACAGGAGGACATATCTGTCTCTCTCAAGTATGCAACAAAGGCCATTTTTGCTTAGAATTGTTTGTGTAAGTATTTTTATACCCCAGGCAAACTTCAAATAATTTTTCCTCAGGTAGATAGCAAATGTTGGAGGTATGATGAGGAAGAAAGAGGTAGTTGGGAACGTGATTTGTGTAGTGTAATGAGTTGGCAGATTTTAAAAATTCTCTTTAGAGTACTCTGTCAGAAATATTGGGGGACAATGGCTATAACTAAGGAAATTATTCTTTTAAGCTAGGACACAGGGTATGAATTGCCTAGTCATAGTAAGGCCTTATTAAGTTTAACTCTGTTGGCTGCCAAAAAAAGCAATCAATATAAAATGGAAATCAAAATCTAAATCAACTGTATTTGAAGTAATGACTACTGTAAATGAGATAAAATAACTAAGTGGGATCATTTGAAAAAGGAAGGAACAAATTATGTAGAAATAAATGAAGGCCGAAACTTAATTTATATGATGTTGGACTAAATGTCAGTTGTTATAAAGTAAAAAATATGTAATATATAATGCATATAAATGTAAATAATTTTAATATGGTTTGTTTTCTTTTGTATTAGTGTACATATGCTTATGTCTTAAGTGATAATTCAATAAAAGTGTTGAAAAAAGAAGTCTGCTATTTGGCTGGTGGAGCATAGTATCAACAAGGATCTCAACCCTGACCATGGAAGTAAGACACTAGTATTAGATCACAGACCAACAAAGGGAAAAAAGTTATTGTTCTGGTTGTTTTATTGGTTATTTACATTGTGGATAAGATGCTCATAGTTTTTATAATGGCATAGGAAATTGTTCTTATAAAATATGATAATATGCATCTGACAGATGAGCATGCTGAATTGCAGATGGATACTATAATTCTGCAACATGGGGTAATCTGTAAAACAGATAAAGCTGAAACAACTGCCAAGAGTTTGGGAAGATCTACTCTGCATCTCTAATAACACAGAATTTAGACAAGAAGGTTTGCTCTGTTATATAAGAATGACTGGGGATGAATTATGGGTCAGAGATGGTTAGCAAAGACTAGTTTTCTAAAGGGTAAAATATTAAAAACAGAATATCTCTATGACCCAAGAAATATGGTGAAGAAAATGAAAAGAGATCAGAAATACTGGATAAGGGAAAGCTGAAAGAGGCTATTCAACTGGGAAAGGTGTGAGGAGTACATAGATGGAATAAATAATATAAAGGATATTCCATTTGTCATGCAATGATGAGTTAGTTAAACCTATAAAAAGGTCAAAGGTATACAAGTATGTGAAAAAATATAATCTCCAAGTGGTTTACCTACCTGAAACACATGTTGTAGCAAGAAACACCTAAAATCATCTCAAAGTGGATATGAGATGACGTTAGTATCAGTATTTCAGAGGGATGGAAAGTGAGGATCCAAAATAATGCTGCAAAGAGGATTTAGTCTGCAGATTCATGAGAAATTGATGGACCCTAAAGGTAGATATGCAGTATTAAAAGGACAGTAGGAACGCAAATGAATCACATTGACTTTCGTCTATATACCCCCAGGCACTCCCTAGTTTAATATAAGGGCAGTATTAACAAATATATTTCAGAACGAAATTACTGTGGAAGATTAAAAATTGATTACTGAGCAAAGAGATGTCCATCAAGGGCCAATGTAACTTAGGATACCTCCATTAGGGAAGTGTTTTGCAACATACTACAAGGCTGTGGGTCTAGCAGATACTAGTAAACACAGAGAAGAATAAAGGAAGTTGGTATACATACTCTTCATTGGTACACCCAAAGTACTCAAGATCGGATAGAATAATAATTGACTAACAAAATGGCTGCAGTCACAGAAACTATAGAAAAACAGCCATCAAAAGTCAATTATTTGGGAAAAATGCAGTTACTGACCGGATTTTAGTAAATAAGAAATCTGGAGAAAGTAGTAGAAAATCAGTTAGGAAAGAAGAATAAAAACCCCTGATAGGGAAGAACCTTGGGCTGTTCAGCAAAAAGCATTTAAGGTTTCATCCTCATTACAGGAGATGGCTACCAATGAATTATAAGAAAAATAAATCAAATGCATTTAGAGGGGTTTAAAATAAGTGAGACACTGAACAAACACAATCAAATGACAAAAGGTCAGAAAGAATGAAAGAATTTTTAAGTAGATATTCAGATGAGATGATAAACAGTAGAAATCAGAGGGTGAAATGAAAGAAAGACTGGCTGAATATGAGGCTTCTCAAGAACTGTTTCAAAAAATAGTAGTACTAGAAGGTGAAGCATGCAGTGAAAGCCTGAGATTTTCTGTTGTAACAGAACAATTGAGAGGATGAAATTATGTTAATTTTAGGAACATAAAGATAAGCAATTGGAGTAATATCCCACAGTATGATATGTTAACAGAAAGGACACACTATGTCCTATAGTAGTAAAGATGCAGTCATAGCAGCAGAAGGAGCTGCTCCTGACATAAATTTGTGTCAGAAGGGTTATCAACTGTGGACACCAGAGTGCTTGTGGAAAATGATTATTTACAGTACACCATGCAAAAGAAAAGTGAGTTTATCACTGTAAACAAAGGACGTCAAGAGGCAGGTCTGAGATTCAGGTTGCTATATCCAGCTGTCTTCAGATTATATATATATATATATATTTGTTTTCAGAAACAGTAAAGAAATATTTGGATGCTGCACAGGTGAAGAAGAAAATAAAAAAAAGTTTACCTAGTAAAACATGATCCAGCTGGCTGAAAGGGATTCTGCTTCTCATTTCTCTGACAGTGGCAAAGTCCATAGACAGAACTTGCAGGTAAAACATTTTTCAGTGCTCCAAAAGAAAATGATTGAACAACAGAAAAACAGTCAGGAGCTGACTTAAGGAAAAAACACAGCAGTACCTTGGACTTGAAACAGTGACCACTGTTGGACAGTTGATATGATATAGAAGAAGGCCAGCAAAAATGTAAAAGTAGAAGATAAAAGGATGTACTGTAAAGTGTCATTTCCATAAGATGCAGTTTGGGCATGAGAACTGTACTTCTGTAGGAAGTAGAGAAAAAGACTGGAAGTTGTTTCATAGGTGAGTACTAGGCAACTGGTCTGCAAACCATTCAATTCCTTCCCAAAAAACCCTATTCAAAATTTCTCTCTAGCCTTAAGGAGAACAAGACAAGGTAGACTGGAAGAGAATTTGAGGCTGCCCATTCAGTTATCTAGGTTTACCTTCAGAGTGGCAAGGGTGTTACTCTGTTTGATGCGTAATGGAAATTTGTTCCAGAGGTGTGGGATATGAATCTATCACTCTAATGTGTTTTATTTACCTGCTGATAAAGGTTTAGATCTTTATCGTACTATTTGATGTACCATTAGTTCTGTGAAAAAATAGGTCAAATAGGGTTGGATCTTTCATGGCACAAAAGGTTAGACATAGATCTCCATGAAGAATTCTGTAAGAGAATGAATACAGAGAAAGGGCTGCCATTCTCTCCTGATAACTACGATGTTTGTGGTCTCTGATCGTTTTAGTTATGAATCCCTGAGGTCTCTCAAGTTATGCGATCAGATAAAGTCAGATAAGGTCAGATAAAGTCATGTCAAATGGTGCATTATATTCAACAATGAGGCTGATAAGATATGAGTTAAGGGGAATTAAGACTTATTTGAATCTAGTGGAAATGCCTTTGGAAATTAAATGGCCCAGAAAAAGGCTTTCCAAACTGCTGTGCAGACATGATGGTCAAATGATAAGGAATTATCAACAAGAGTACCCAGATACCTTACAACAGTGTCTGATTGGATGAGGTGCATCTCCTATATGGTAAGTGAAACTGTTTTGTTTACCAAAATGAACTACGCTTTTTTTTCATCAATTTTGAGACCATTGTCCTTGCACCAATTGTTTTGATGGTCTAAGCCATGCTGGAGCAATTGTGACTCCGCTAAAGATCAAATAAGGCAAAACACCTCAAAACCAAATGTCTTGATCATAGGCAATTCCATAATGTGACACAGACGTCCCCCTCACCAGGCTGGACAAAGAGAAAGTCACAGTCAGCTACCTGTCAGGTGCCAGGATCCTTCAGATTATGCATGCAACAAGTCTAACAACAACAAGTGCCATTATGTCTCTGTAATAGTCCATGTTGGAGGGAATGACTTGAGATGTACCTCACTGGACTATATGAAGAGAGACATGACTGAGCTCTCAGATTATGTGTCCCAGGCATGTATGTCCCTAGCCCTAAGAAGCATTCTACCTTCACCCAGAATGATGCCTCAATATAAACAAAAAAATGATTGATTTCAACAATTGGCTTAGCTTCTGGTGTCAGTCCAGGGGGATCCATTATCTGTCTGCCTGAGAAGATATGGTTGACAGACCAAGCTGTTTTGCCAGAGATGGTCTTCACCTATTGCCACTTGGCCTTTGGTTACTGGCAAAGGTACTTGCCTCCTCCCCCATAGTGCCTTTTTTAGGCAATGTCATAACAACAAAATTCCCGAAGTGTAGATCAATGTGTGTGTATGTACCTTTAAAAAGCTATCCAAGGGCTTGCACAAGCGTATAAATACTGAGCACATACAAGCCTGACTGCCATTTTGTAGTAAGCTGTTGAGATGTAAGCATGTATGTATTTACAGTATGGTCTGCCTGTTAATCAGTTTGTTTATATTTTATGATGCTGCTATCCATCCTGATGTGTTTCTATGTGTTAAAGCATATAATCGAAATACCCCATCTGCTTGTGATCTATGTTAAAGAGGGACAAGTGACATGGTGTCAGAAGTGGCATGTCTAGAAGGACATAGTGTCAAAAGAGGCATGTCTAGAAGGACATGGTGTCAGAAGAGGCATGTCTAAAAAGGACATGGGGCCAGAATGAACGCTAGATTCTTCAATTTCAGTCTGAGAGGCACCTGGTTGGTATTGGAGGAATATAAAGTAGTGAATCATCCTTACTGCATGTATAATTCGCAAAGCAGGTCAGAAAAGAATTCCAAATGTTAAAACTTGCTCAAACTATTTCTTATTCACAAAATATGAAACGAAGATTACAGAATGCTATAAATGATGTTTGAATAAACCAATATGTCCAGTATTGAAAAAAGATTCAAATTACTGTGGAAAATGTTTGAAATAAAGTCTGAATTGCATAAAACGAATAAAATAAGGGGAAATTACTACATTTTTCACTAAGCACATATTTTTCTTATTAATTAAAGATATCCAAGTTATCAGAAGTGTATAAAGTGTTTGCATGATTGTGCAGCATTATAGTAAAGTTATTTTGCAAGATACAGCCATTACAGAGCATATTTCACAAAGTACAGTATTTTAAAGAGTTTATGGTGCATTTGAATGTTATTACAAGTACACAGAACAGCTTGTTCATACATAAATACAAGGGCCATATTTTCAATCTGTTTGTGCATACTTTGTTGGCATGGCAGACGGATTTCGAAAACCCATTGCACTTGTGTTTGACAATAATAATGCAGAGAACTGGAGAGTGTTTGAGCAAGAGTACATTTTCATACAGGCTGCTTTTTCTGATAAAGATGACTGTACAAAGGCATTCATTCTACTTAATTTAGCTGAGTCAGAAGCCATTGAAAGGGAATGTTTATTTGTCTATGCATCTGCTATCTTGTACCGGCTGAGTCAAGGGAGGACCCTGAGTGCTTAAAATGTAAATTTAGAGAAATGTGCAACCCCCAGACAAATGTTACAATGGAATGGCACTTATTTTATACAAAAGATCAAAAGCCTGGTGAAACTTTTGCAGTATACATAACTGATTTTTGGAATAAGGCTAAAACGTGCAGATTTGGTGATTTAAAGGATGAGTTGATAAAATTTAGACTTGTGTGTGGTATTAAAGATGATGCTGTGAGAAAGATTTTGCTCCATGACAGTGATTTAACTTTGAATAAGGCCATTGAGATTTGTCAAATATATGAGCTTACAGAAAAGCACACAAATATGCTTACAAGTGAGAGATGCATGCTTCCAGTAACTTCTAGAGCTCATGTTGCACGCACCTCGAAACTCTCCTTAGCATGGAGAACATCAATATCTGTGCAGTAACAGAAACCTGGTTCAATGCTCCCGAGAGCAACCCAGCACTACCAGGTTATACCTCATACCATGCTTTTCGGCCCCAAAACTTGGACCGAACCACAAAAGGAGTGGGAGTATCAATATTCGTCAAAGATACCCACACCTCCAGGTTGGTGGCACAGCACGAAGCATCAGAGACTATCCATGTGCAACTAACAGTGGGTAAAACTGCCTTCCAGTTTATAGCCTGCTACAGACCACCCTCCCAAACCCAGGAACCCCACTCGGCCCTCCTGAGAATACTGGAAAATATGAAGGTCTCTCCAAACAAAATTATATTGGGCGACTTCAACTACCCAAACATAGACTGGGAGCATTACTCTAGCTCCAACACCCTAGCCCAAAGGTTCCTAGAATTTATAAACTCAAATGCTATGGAACAACTTGTTACCACTCCCACAAGAGGGGAAAACATACTGGACCTGATCATCACCAACATGGGGACTCTATGCTCCAGACCAGAAGTGTATCACTCACTGGTAAGATCAGACCATAAACTAATCTCACTGGATATTCACATCCCAACCCCACCCCCTGCCCAGAAAACCACAGTGAAAAACTTCTCTAAAGCAAATTTCACACTCCTCAAAACTGAGGTGGAATCCTTCAAAGCCCCCGGGCCTGTGGAAAATACAGCCCAGACCACAGAATCCTTTATAAACGCATTCTATGAACACCTTCAGGAATGCATGGATCATGCAATCCCAAATAAAACCAAGACCCAATCCTCCAAAGGCAGACGTCCTGTCTGGTGGACCCCAACCATAAACAAACTATACAATAGAAGGAGGAAGCTACTACATGACAGAGCAAAATCCCAAAAAGGGAAGGCATCTCTGATCAGTATTAGCAAAAAACTACGGGCAATCATAAAATCGTCTAAGGCCAGCTTAGAGAGAAAAATTGCACAGGACACTAAGGATAATCACAAGGCTTTCTTTAGTTATGTCAGGAACCTGGGTGGGAATTCCCAGATATGCTCAGAATTAGTCCAAAATGACAAAAAATACACCAAACCCACAGACATTGCCAACATCCTAGCTGACAGGTTCAGAGCAAACTTCTCTCCCCCCTCCACACCAAAAGGGCAAATATCAATCCCATCAGTGTGCTGCCCCCCTGACATCTCAGATGCTCAGGTAAGAGCCGCCCTCTCCAAAGCAAAAAACACAGCATCAATGGGACCAGATGGTGTCCCAGGCTGCGTCCTACATGAACTCCAAGAAGAGCTAAACCCAAACATAAAACTGCTGTTCAATCTCAGCCTTACTACAGGATATGTACGCAAAGAGTGGCATACAGCAACAGTAGTCCCTCTCCACAAAGGTGGTGCCTCAACAGATCCTGGAAACTATCGCCCCATAAGCCTGACTAGCTTGGTCTGCAAAGCTATGGAAAGGATCATCATGGACCTCATAAATAAAGATATTGGGGGCCTACAGACACTGGATCCTACCCAGTTCGGTTTTGTTAAGGGCAGATCCTGCCTCTTAAACCTGGTCGATTTCTTTGAAACAGTCACCAAGGCCATTGACGAGGGGAAGGTGGTCCACTCAGCCTACCTGGACCTCGCAAAAGCCTTCGATACAATACCCCACTCGGGCATTATAGATAAGCTCACCAGCTTAACTATAAACCCCTATGTCACTAGATGGGTTGCAAACTGCCTCAAAGACAGAACTCACATGGTTAGAATTGCTGGAGCCATGTCAGACTCCAAACCAGTTACAAGTGGCATCCCACAAGGCTCAGTCCTGGGACCTCTCTTGTTCGGTATATATTTCTCGGAGGTACAGGCCAACACAGAAGGACTGTGGCTAACCAAGTTTGCGGATGACTGCAAACTGGGCACCATAATTGACTCTCCAGCCGACACAAGCATCCTCCAAAAGGGCCTAATAGAAACAGACAACTGATGCCAGAGCCATGGCCTCAAGCTAAATGCCAAAAAGTGTATAGTCATCCCCTTTGGCAAAAACAAAGTGCCCACAAATTACCACATAGGTGGTAATCCATTAATCTGGAAGAAGTAATTAGGGACCTGGGGACCCAAGTTGATAGCAATCTCTCATTTGACAACCACGTGGCCAAAGTGGTTAGAAAAACATTTTATATAGCCCACCTAATCATGAAGGGATTCACATCTAGATCAGGGGAGGTCATCGTGCCTTTTTACTCATCCCTCATCAGGCCCATAATTGAGTACAATGCCCCCTTTGGGATGTACCTTACCAGACACCTGCAGCAACTGGAAAGACCCCAAAAGTACCTCACCAAGAGGATCAAAGGGTTCAAACAGATGCCATATGCTGCCTGGTTAAAGAAACTCCAGCTCTACTCAGTGGCATACCGCCTGCTCAGAGGCGATCTGTGCCTGACGTATAAAGCCATGTCCAACCCGGAATTAATGGACATGCTGCACCTCAGAAAATCAAAATCCCATCGAGCTACACGCTCGAGAGACTTGAACCTCAGCACTGAAATAGGACATGCTGGAGGGACAGATTCATAAGCCAGAGGCTCCCTTCACTCTGGAATAAAATCCCAGTCCAGGTTAGGCAGAGTCCCTCATTGACTCTCTTCAAGAGGAATCTTGATGAGTGGATGGGAGATCGTAGGTTTACCCCGGGTATCACTTCTGTGTCACTGTTAGACAGAGACACAGTATACTAACCTCGAAAAAGGGCATAGCAAAATTAATTTAAAATGGGTGGTGAAAGCCAAACACACTCTGGCTAGGCTTATAAATGCCCTAGGGCAGATAGCCTAGTATGAACCTATGTTGATAGTATGCAGGACGTGGTTAAAAAAAAACAGGCCCAAGCAAATGGCAGCAACTGTAGCCCCTGCAGCACTCACTGGTAAACCCCAGAGCTTTCCAGCAAGTTTCAGAGTTTGCACAGTCTCAGTAAAGCATGAGTGAGTCAACAAACTCAAAGTATGGGCCCCCATCTAGTTTCATTGCCAAATGTTGTAATTTTGGTGAAAATCATGAGTCTAAAAGGGAGAAATGTTTAGCTTTTGGTCAGTAATGCCACAAATGCAATAAGTGGAATCATTTCAAAGGTTTTGCAAATCAAAAGGCCCACATTCTTTTATTAAAAGGGAACATTTTAAGAAAAGAGTTGATCAATTAGAAAGCTGCAACCCTACTCTTTATGTTGATGGTGTGTCAGTGCTACATGAAACAGTCAATGCAGTAGATTTAAGGGCAAATAATGAAGTATTTGTACTATTTGGATAAATGGAAAACCCATAGATCTCAAAGGTGACACAGGTTCCAAGTGCAATGTTATGTCAGCAGCAACATTTGCTAGAGTGTGTCATGGTGAAAGGCTTGATTTGGCAAAGTGTGCAAAGCTTGTTGCTTATGGTGGTGAAGAAATTCAAACTGAAGGCTCAGTAGTGCTTTCATGTTACTCTGATGGGAGAAGTAACGACTTCTTATTTTATGTGGTCAAGAGGCAAGTCCAGTAATTATTAGGTCTCAGAGACAGTTTGAAAATGGGACTGCTTTCACTTAACAAGGAAGTCCATCATGTTAGCTTAAAAGACCACTAGTCTTTCACCCAACATATTTTTTCTACCTATGCTGATCTTTTCTAAGACAAACTAGGGAGGCTTCCAATTGTGTACTCCATATAGTTAGAACTTGATGTCAGTCCAGTTACCAGGCCAGCTTGAAAAGTTCCAATAGCCATGCAGGACAGAGTCAAAGCTGACCTAGATAAAATGGTGCGACAAGGTGTGATTTGTCCAGTAGGTTCATCAAGCCCTACTGAATGGATGTCTTCCATGGTGGTAGCCCATAAGAAAAGCTCAGATGACATCAGAATATGTGTTGAGCCACGAGATTTGAACAAAGTACTAAAAAGACCTCATTATCCAATGCACACAGTCAAAGAAGTCACAGTGCTGATGCCAAATGCCACTGTTTTTTCTGTCTTAGATGCAAAGAGTTCATTATGGCAAATTCAGCTTGACAAGAAATTCTCATTGCTAATGACTTTCAGTACTTCATTTGGAAGGTACAGATTTTTGAGAATTACATTTGGAATAAATTCTGCAAGTGAAGTCTTTCAACGTGCAATGGAGCAATTTTTTTCTGGGTATCCTTGTGTTGTTATAGTAGATGATTTACTAATAGGAGGTATTGGTGAAGCTGAGTATGACAGAAACCTCAGAAAAGTTCTGGAAAGAGCACATCAAGTGACTCTCAAGCTCAACCCACAGAAATACAAATTCAAGCTAAAATAAGTTATGTTGATCATTTATTTAGTAGTTCAGGCATATGACTAGACCCTTCTAAGCAGACAGCCATTCTCGAGATGCCAGCTCCAGACAATGTTCAAGCCCTGCAATGTTTTATTGGCATGATTAACTATCTAGGTAAGTTCATTCCTGACTTGAGCCAACTTTCAGCACCACTCAGAGAGCTGACTCATAAAGATGCATCCTGGTCTTTGTCAGAGAAACACCAAAGAGCATTTGATGCCCTGAAACACAGAGCTGCTTGTCCACCAACTCTCAGATATATTCACAAGCCAGTCACTTTTTCATGTGATGCTTCAAAATTTGGTATAGGTGCAGTCATTCTACAAGAGGTTCAACCTGTTGCCTATGCATCGAGAACTCTTACCTAGACTGAAATGCAGTATGCTCAGATCAAGAAAGAGCTTTTGGCAATTGTGTCTGTATGTTTGAAGTTCCATGATTATGTTTATGGTAGACCTATCCAGATTGAAACAGACCACCAACCCCTAGTCACTATCTTGAGAAAGCCTATGCATTCAGCTCCAGCCAGATTGCAACACATGGTGTTGAGACTGCAGAAGTATAATTTCAGTCATCTACACGAAAGGCAAACTTCTTTATCTTGCTGATACATTATCCAGATCATCCAGAAACACCACTGAACAGCATGAGAATGAAAACCTTGATTTTGAAGTAATGGAAGTGAGAACTTTTTCTTCCACACATCTTGATGAGCTGAGATCACACAGCTGCAGATCCAGTTTTACAGAGGCTCAACCATTTTACCAGTCAAGGATGGCCATCAAAGCAATCTAGTATACCTCAAGTACAATCTTATTTTCCATACAGAGAGATTTTGTCTGGCAATGGTATCATTATGAAAGGTCCAAAAGTAATTGTTCCAAAGTCCTTGCAACAAGAGTATATTACTATCTTGCATCATGGCCACCCAGGAACCGGCTCTACCAAAAGAAGGGAGAGAGGTCTAGTATTTTGACCTTCTATGTCACAAGACATTGAGAGAGTACTTTTGTCTTGTTCTGTGGGTAATAGTATTAAACCACATCAACAGAAGGAACCACTTCAGGCAAATCAGATTCCTGAACTACCTTGGTCGACAGTAGCCACCGACATTTTTGAATGGAATGGTGAACATTATTTGATGTTAGTAGACTCTTACTCCACTTGGTTCGAGATTGACCTACTTCCTAATCTAGCATCCAATACTGTTCATTAGTAAGATGAAGCATCATTTTGCAGTCCATGGTAGTCCACACAAATTTAATTCTGACAATGGCATGCAGTTTACAAGCCAACAGTTCAAAAGATTTGCTGAAGAATGGGACTTTACTCATGTCACGAGTAACCCTGCATATCCTCAGTCAAATAGTTTGGCAAAACTTGCAGTTCAAAGTGCAAAACAGTTACTAGAGATGTCAAAATGAGACAATAGTGATGTTTTCCTGAATCTCTTAAATCTCAGAAACATTCCTCATGATAAAAATCTTGGTTCACCTGCTCAGAGACTTCTATCGAGACAAACCAGAGCCACATTTCCAATCAGTAGTCAGTTGTTAGTTTGTGTGTCAAGAACAGGTCAGTGAAAACCAATCTGTTGAAGAAGCGTTTAACCCAGAAATCCTACTACGATAAGACCAGCAAACCGCTCAATCCATTACGAGAAGAAGTGGTAAGAATGCAAATGTCCAAAGGCTATGATCAGATTGGAGTCATGAAGAATATTTGCCCAGAGCTGAGATCGCACATTGTGGAATCACAAGGAGCAGAGTTTAGGTGGAATTGGAAACATTTGATGCTGGTGTCTGAGCCTATACCACAGCACATAGCCTGTTAAGAAAGACTCTATCTCAGAGTGAGTTGTCCAGTGTTCCTGTTCCAGAGGAAGTTCCAGAGAATATTCCCATTTCTGTGATGAATCCAGAAGTTCCTGGTAAGAGTTGTTCACCGAAGACTCTCCCTGTTGCTAAACCCAGTCCAGATTGTTATGTTACCAGATCCGGTCACATCTTCAGACCATGTTATAGATACACGGCAACTTGGACATGAACATTGTGTTTGTTTCTAATGTCTATAATAATGCATGTCTATCTCCAATGTTGTTTTTACAAAGGGCAATCTTTTTAAGAGGGAGGATGTAGATCAATGTGTATGTACCTTTAAGAAGCTATCCGAGGACTTGCACAAGTGTATAAATACTAAGCACGTGTGAGCCTGACTGCCATTTTGTAGTAAGCTGTGGAGATGTAAGCATGTATGTTCGTAAGGTCTGTGTGTTAATCAGTTTGTTTATATTTTATGATGCTGCTATCCATCCTGATGTGCTTCTATGTATTAAAGCATATAAATGAAATACCCCACCTGCTTGTCATCTATGTTAGGGAGGGACGAGTGACAAAAAGTAAAAAAAATCCACTAGAGACAAACTGAAGGCTATGCTGTTTAATGCTAGGAGTCTAAATCGGAAACTGCACTCACTGGAAGCACTCCTTACCTTGGATGATGCCAATGTCTGTGCAATCACAGATACATGGTTCAAGGCCACAGAGAGCACCCCAGCCATACAAGGCTACAATGCCTTCCACATGTTCAGACCTCAAAACAAGAGTGAAAGAACCAAAGGCAAAGGTGTATCCATCTTCATTAAAGACAAATAACACCTCAAGATTGGTCAAACAGTATGACTCCCTAGAGCTACGTCAAGTCCAACTAACTGCAGGTAAACCCCCCCCTTCCATATCAGTGTTAGTTATAGGTCCCCCACCATGAACCACGAGAACCACTCTGCCTACCTGGACCTACTTGAGTCGCTTATTATACAGCCAAACACCTTGGTCATGGCTGATTTCAACAATCCTTGCATCGACTGGGAGTCACATATGAGCACAAACATGCTCACCCTAAGGTTCCTGGACTTTGTTAATACAAATGCTTTGGAACAGATAGTTTGCACCCCAACAAGGGGCTCGAATGCCCTAGACTTAGTACTCACCAACATAGGGGTGCCTGCACTACTCCCTGTATGTTGGCCTTCCTCATAATGTCTGATCATAAATTAGCCTCATTCGAAGTAACAATCATAGCTGACCCCTCTCCAAGAGCAAAAAAAATGAAAGAATTTCTCCAAAGCAAACTATAGCCTCCTATGTGATGACATAAATAGTTTCAAACCCCCTCCTACCACTGTCAGCAACGACGTCTATAAAGATGTGTACACAAATGCCCTATATAAACACCTGTATAAATGTATAGACTTGGCTGTACCTGAATGGATCAAAAAAAGGTCCTCACAAAAAAAAACAAGCCACCCTGGTGGACATCAAGCATAAATAGGTTATACAACAAGAATAAGAAACTAATGTTTAAGAAAAAGAGGGAATTGACTCAGCAGAGGAAAGACACCCTCCACAGCTTGAACAAGCAAATTAGATATCTTGTAAAGTCCTCTAAAGCCAATTATGAAGCTAAACTAGCATCCCTAGCTAAGGATAATCACAAGGCATTCTTTAGCTATGTCAGAAATCTAAAAGGGAAGGCCCAGCTTTGTGCTGAACTAGTAGTGGATGGTACCACTCATACTGACCCTGAGGACATCGCCAACCTGTTAGCATACAGATTTGGCACAAACCTCACCCCCCCGCCATCCCTATCAGACATACCCCAAAGCATACCTGTCACCAGTCCTCTACCTAGTATCTCCAAAGAGCAGGTCATAACTGCACTCTCCATGGCCAAAAACACAGCTTCTATGGGTCTACGGGACCAAATAACATTCCAGGCTGCCTACTAAACAGTCTAAAAGAGAATCTAGAGCAGCCACTTGGCACTCTCCTCAACCACAGTCTAAGTAGTGGCTTTGTCCCAGCAAAGTAGAAAGCAGCAACAGTAATTCCCTTGCACAAAGGGGGTCCTTCAACCGACCCTGGGAACTATAGGCCCATAAGCCTAACCAGCCTTATCTGCAAGGCTATGGACAGAATCATCATCAGACCTTATCAACAAAGACATAGGTGACCTTCAAACTCTTGACCTGACCCAATTTGCCTTTGAGGATAGCTCATGCTTATTAAATCTGGTGGACTTCTTCAAGAATGTCACCAAAGCCCTGTATGAAGGCAAAATAGTACACATAGCCTATCTTGACTTAGCCAAGGCTTTTGACACAATCCCCCACTCAGGCATCATTGAGAAACTCACCCAGCTGGGGATTAACCCATATGTCAATGGATGGGTAGCCAACTGACTCACCGACAGAATGCATACAGTCAAAATTGGGGATTCCACCTCTACCAGTAGACCAGTTACCAGTGGTGTACCACAAGGATCTGTGCTGGGGCCCCTACTCTTCAGAATCTAGTTCTCAGAAGTCCAGATGAAAATGGATGGCCTGTGACTTACCAAGTTCGCCAATGACTGCAAACTGGTCACAATCATTGAGCCCCCAATGATGCTGACATACTACAAAAAGGGCTTGCTCAGACAAATGATTGGTACTAAAGCCACAGACTTAAACTAAACACAAAAATGCATTATCATCCCTTTTGGCGCAAAGGGAAAGTCCTCGCAAATTACAATATTAACAGTACCCCCCCATAGCTCAAACACTGTGGTGAGAGATTTGGAAACACAGGTTGACAGCAACCTTAACTTCGATCAGCATGTGTCTAGAGTGGTAAGGAAGACCTTCTGTGCTGCACATCTCATAAGTAAGGATCATAGGATTATAGCAGTTTACTAGGCTATCAACCCAGAGATCAGTTCATGCCTAGCATTTCATCCCAATGTAATACTATAGGTATGCTAGTCAATATCCAGGACTGTATTTAGTAATGACTGCCCATGTCCAGGAGGGTTGTGGGTGCTATCCCAATAAGAATTTACAGTGCCCAGTCCACTCATCCAAGTTCCTTTTGAACAGTGTCATAGAGGTGCTCTGTTTCACATGAATTTTTACCCTATTCCAAAGATGTGGCAGTTGCTGGCAGACAAATCTGTCCCTCTAGCATGTTCTATTTAAGTCACAGGCCATATTTAGGTCCCTGGAATGGGTAGCTCTAGTCCCGTTTGATTTACAGATGTGCAGCAAGTTCATTAGGTTTGGGTCTGAGATTGCTCTGTAAGCCAGGCATAAGTCTCCCCTAAGAAGTCTATATGATACTGAGTATAGTGAAAGGGACTTTAGTCGGTCTGTGTAAGGCACATGCTGGAATCCCTTGATCTTCTTTGTTAGAAACCTCTGAGGTCTTTCCAATTGCTGCAGGTGCTTTGTACAGTACATGCCAAACAGAGTGTTATACTCAATTATGGGTCTGATTAGTGCTGAGTATAGACTTTTTATGTCCTCCTTTGCTCTAGACGCAATGCCTTTACTAATCAAGTGTGCTATGTAGAAAGCCTGCCTTACTACAGTAGACACATGGTGGTCAAAGTTAAGGTCACAGTCAACTTGTGATCCCAGATCCCTTACCACTTTGTTGACACCTAGGGTATTGTTGTTGATTTGATAGTGTGAAGGGACATTGTTTTTGCCAAAGGGAAGTATGATGGATTTTTTTGCATTCAGTTTGAGACCATGACTAAGACACCAGTCATTGGTCTGCTTAAGACCCTTCTGAAGTATACTGACATTGTTTGCGGATTCAGTAATTGCACCTAGTTTGCAGTTGTCTGCAAACTTGGTCAGTCACAACCCCTTAGTTTTGGCCTGAATTTCTGTGAAGTATATACCAAACAGTAGGGGCCCATCAGTAAAGGCATTACATCCAGAGCTAAGGATGTTATAACTCCCCTGTACTCATCCTGCTCCAACAATGCTCCCTTCTGTATGTATCTTACCAGACACCTGTGGCAGCAGGTGAGACCTCAGAGGTTTCTCGCCAAGAAAATTCAGGGCCTTCAACACATGACCTACATGGACAGACTGAAGACCCTGTCACTGTACTCTGTATCTTATAGGCTGCTGAGAGGCGACTTGTGCCTGGCCTACAGAGCAGTCTTGGACCCAGCCCTAATGGAAATGCTGCACTTCCGCAAGTCAAATGAGTCAATATTCACTCACTCTAGAGATCTTAACCTAGCCTGTGACATTAACAGGACATGCTGGAGAGGCAGATATGTCTCCCAGAGTTTGTCACTCCTCTGGAACAAACTCCCAATTCATGTAAAACTGAGCTCCTCAATGAACCTATTTAAGCATAACTTAGATAACTGTATGGGAGACCGTAAATTTACCCCGTGGTGTCATCTATGCCCCACTTGGATAAGGGCAGTTGGTGCTGATCACAGACTCATACTGCAAATATAGACCATACAACTTAGTCAGTAAGGGAACAAGGGTATAACATGGCTAGGATTATAAAGACCCTAGGGTCAATAGCCTAGTAACCTCCAATGAACCCGTTACAATATCCAATTTACAGTCATCTACAAATTTAGCTAACCATAGGCCAGAAGTGCTGGTCTGAGCAAAAAATGCCAAATAGGAGAGGGCCCAACACTGAGCCATGTGGTATACCACTGGTAACTGTTTTCATAGGTTCATAGGTTAGTACTAGGCTAACTGCACTTGTGAGCCATTTTAAGCCTAGGCAATTATCCCATGTGAGAATCAAACCCTGCACCTTGTGTCTATAAGGTAAGCACCTTAACCATTATGCCAACCTCCCACTCTTTTGCTTTCAGAAGTGGCACCTGCTACTCTAACTACATGGGTTCTGTCAGACAACCAGTAAGCTATTCATCGTACAATAGTAGAATTTATATTAAGATTTACAAGTCTATCAAAAGTGCTTGCATGAGAATAGTGTCAAAGGCCTTGGCCAGGTCTAGATATGCTGTATGCACTACAGAACCGCTATCCACTGCTTCAGTTACTTTTTCAAAGAAAGCAATGAAGTTAAATTGTCAGGACCTTCTTTTGATAAATCCAATTTGATGAGGGTCCAGGGTTGAGAGATTTTCAATGCCCAGATTAATGAAGTCTGAGATAATGTGCTCCATGGCTTTACATGTGAGGCTAGTGAGACTAATGGGTCAATGGTTAACAGGGTCTGTGGTTGTCAGGGTCTAATGGTATTACAGCTGCTGTTTTCCAGGCTTCAGGAATGCAACCAGTGGAGAGGCTTAGTTTAGAGAGTTTAGTTATCACTGATAATCAGGCAACCTGCCATGTTGTCAGGGCCCATGGATAAAGTATTCTTAGTTTTCGACAGGGCTGAGAGAACTTGTTCTATAGTAGAGTGGGTGGCTTTAAGTGTGGAACCTGTGGGGATAGCTATAACTGTGGGTGGAATAAAATTTGCATTAAATTTGTTAGCTAGGATATTAGCTATTTCTTTTGGGTCAGAGAGTGTTGTATTATTGTGGACTAGCTACAAAACTGTTGGGTGTTAATTCTCAACTTCCTGACATAGTTAAAGAAAGATTTGTAGTTATTCTTTTAGTTTTTGTGGCTATTTTAATTTCATACTCAGCTCTGAGCTTCCTAATGGCTCTCTTAAGCTCTTTGTTAATTTGCTTAAGTGTTCTCTTAAAGTAGGTGGAATGAGATCCCACACAAGGATTAAGCAGTTTCTTTCCATTGTTACATAATTTATTAATATGAGTATTCCATCACAGGGCTTTGTTCTTAAACCTCTCATTACATTTGTTGCAGATAGGGACTGCCTTATTAATACAACTAGTGGACTGTGTTAAACTGGAGGGAGGACTCTAATCTATAATTCCAACTTTGGCATTAAGGTTTAGAAATATAATAAAGTAACTGGAGATGTAATTTTTTTCTTAGTAATATCTGTATAATTCATTTCTTGAAGTGCATGCTACAGTATGCAACAGTACTTTAAATGTGAGATTTGGGAGAAGCCTTATCATTGACCACTTTTAATGTCAGTGATGTCGATGAAAGAAAGTACTTTTTTTCTGCTGTAATGCAGCCGGAATTTATTCTGTAACAAGAAAAGAGTTAGATGTTGTGATCTTGGTCTGCTAAGGGAAAGAGTTTAAAGTGAACTGATCTTATGCATTTACTAAATTATTGTTCACCTGGTGTTATGCATACATGTGGAAATGTACATTAAAATCATGTAAAATGATAGTTCTCTAACATTTGAAATGAGCTATGTTATGCAAATTACAGAACCCTTAGTCTTTTCATGTTTATTAGCAGAGCTCTGCAATTCCAGGCAAACTGTCAGCAGGTACAGGCAATCAATCAGGAAATGACTGAACTGTGAACTTTGAAGCATCTTTATGGAGAAACACTAAAATTAGTACTTAAAGGGGAAGTGACAAATAGTTCAGTGAAAATAAATGAAATCTGACATACTGAAGAGAATACAAGCAGATGCATTCCTAGTTACATTAATCATTTCAGTATAAATTACAACAATACAAAATGTATTTATTTACTGGTGGCCAGTGCACTCTTTTTTAAGGCTAAAAGTCAGTTAACTGAGAACATTCAAGTTGACTTTCACATCTGTGAGGGATGTTGAGATGGGAGAAGAGTTAATAGTGTAGGTGCAGGATGGAACACAGGCTTTAGCAAGCATTTTTAGCATGATTAAAGTGAAAGTTATGTCCCTAACCATAAAGTACAGTTGTGTACACTTACCATAAATGTAGATGTTCAAGTGTATTCACTGTTGCAGCCATTACATTTGGGGTAATCTGCTGGCAGGTTGCCCTCAGTCGGCCTGAATTCCAAAGTCTTGGGTCCTGCGTCGGTTGCTGTCTCCTCTTGCATGACGTCAGGTCATCAGGGGTATAAAACATGCAGCCGACGCCATTTTCTTTAGTTTTTCTTGCCCCCGATGTCAGGTGCCCCCAAAAAGGTAGCAAAAAAAAAAAAATATATATATATATATATATATATATATATATATATACATATATACATGCATCAGTATAAACTTTACCTTCATCTACAAGCAAATACACCACATAGGTTGTAGAAGATAGTGAAGGAAAGATAAACTCCAGAATGCCAGGGGGATGGTGGGAGGGTAACCTGGACTGCAACAGTGAATACACTCGAACATCTACATTTATGGTAAGTGTACACAACTGTACTATGTTCTTCGTGTTTCACTGTTACAGTCATTATATTTGGGTAGAGTCCCAAAGCTACGGTTGGGCGGCTGGAGCTAAACAGCATTAGGAGCGGCTATAAGGCCCTGCAGAACTGCAGTGGCAAAGCCTGCCCTGGATTTAGAGTAGAGAGGCAAATGATAATGCTTTGTAAAGGTATGAACAGAACTCCAAGTAGTAGCCTCTAGAATGTCTTTGGTTGGTACTCCCCTTAGAAAGGCTGTTGAAGTAGCTGCAGCTCTGGTGGAATGAGACGTAATGCCCTTGGGCACAGGTTTACCATGGTGTAAGTAGCAGAAATGGATGCAGTGGCTTATCCACTTTGAAATTGTCTGCTTTGAAATAGCCTTTCCTTCTGATCCTGCAGCATATGTCACTAGTAATTGCTCACTTTTTCTTAGAGCTTTAGTCCTGCTTAAGTAGAATCTTAGCTGTCTGTGTACGTCCAAGGAATGCAGAATTCTCTCCCCCTTGTTCTGCGGATTTGGATAAAAGGTTGGCAGATGAATTGTTTGGTTAAGAGCCACACTGGAAACCACCTTAGGCATAAAGGTAGGATTTGTCCTCAGAGATACCCTGTCTGGGTGAAATATAATAAAAGGCTCTACAGCCATGAGGGCCTGTAGCTCTGAAACTCTTCTTGCTGAAGTAACTGCTAGTAGCAGAGCTGTTTTCCATGATAAGAACTTTATATCAGCGGTAGCAGCTGGTTCAAATGGAGGCAGGGTGAGCTTTTCCAACACATAATTGAGGTCCCATGCAGGCAGTGGTGATCTTCTAGGAGGCCTTAAATTTTTGGCTCCTCTAAGATACTAAAAACCAAACCAGAAAGAGATGAAAGCGAACTAAATAAAAACTTGTAACTATCCGAAAGTTCGCTGGAAACACCAAATAAGGGCTCCAAGACCAACAAAAGTTTTATTGTAACGAAACACACCAAGGAATAAATTAACGCTCTCAAACAGACACGTTTTCGACAACCTTCTTCATCAGAAACAAACAATAAACCAAATTTAACAATTGTTAAAAACCCTATCTTTTAAATATAATGGATAAATTGCTTGTCCAATGAAAACAGTAATAGGATAGAATAACACACACTTAATTAAAATTATTCAATTAAAAATCCAAGTTTTAAAACTTCGTCCTGAACCAATAACATTACTGTCAAAATGCTGTAAAAACAAGAATCTGAATGCAAGAACCACCTATACAGGATATGCCCTTTTGTCCACTTGTTTAAAACACCAAAATATATGTTTAATAAATATATATACAAATGTATAAATAAATGTACCAATTCCTTTTGATGGTAAGGGAAATCTGTCTAGTAAAACATGTAATAGTGCTGCCACCTGGTGACTTGTCTGAAAAAGTACTTCAAAGTTTTGCTGATCTTAATTTAAGCACAGGCATAATGGACAAAAAGTCATTTAAACCGGGAGGTTTTGTAGATTCTAAGATAATCTGCCAAAACAACTCCCTATATTCCAACTTGGCCTCCCACATACCTCCCCTTATATCCTTAGGGACAGCTTCCAAGACAAAAAAAGAAAATGTAGCCTGAGTACAATCTAATGTGTGGCGGAACAGTGCATTATTACTGTTCTGTTTTTTGATTTCATATAAATGTGTGTAAATTCGACACTTCAATTTCCTCTCGGTTTTCCCCACGTAAAAGGAAGTACAGTGGTTACAGGTGGCAATATAAACAACCCCATAACTATTACAATTTGAATAACAAGTACTAACAATTTGCCTATTTCTTGCTGAAATATATATGTTGGTTTTATTGACTATGTGATAACATTGTGAGCAAAAACCATATTTAAAGGTTCCAAAACTACACGAACCACATGCTATGGGAGAAGCTCCACCAAATTCGAATAGTTGCTTAAAATTTAAATCCTTACGATAAATAAATTTTAAAGGCTATTGATTAGTTAATCACAGGTCAGAGATTTGTACAAACCTATTCCATTCTCTAGTAATAACATTGTTGATACCCTGTCTGGGTGAAATATAATAAAAGGCTCTACAGCCATGAGGGCCTGTAGCTCTGAAACTCTTCTTGCTGAAGTAACTGTTAGTAGCAGAGCTGTTTTCTATGATAAGAACTTTATATCAGCGGTAACAGCTGGTTCAAATGGAGGCAGGGTGAGCTTTTCCAACACATAACTGAGGTCCCCATGCAGGCAGTGGTGATCTTCTAGGAGGCCTTAAATTTTTGGCTCCTCTAAGATACTGCTTTAGTAAAGAATGATAAAAGATTGGTGGCTCTGTATTGTAATGAGCCAAAATGGCAGAGGCATGGATTTTAATTGATGAGAAAGATAGGCCTTTGTCAAGCATCTCAGTTAAGTATTGCAATATCTGAGGAATATTTGGTTCTGCTATATCAGTTCCTTGTGCTTGATTCCAAGCACAGAATCTCTTCCATTTGTCAGCATAAGATTTTCTAGTACTAGGCCTTCTGGCTTCCAAAATGACATCCATCACAGCTTTACTGAGAGGAGTTGTTTGTATGACTACATGATCAGCCATGCTGCCAGGTTCAGTGTCTGTAGTTGATTGTGCAGGATCTGATTGTTTTGCTGGGAAAGTAGATGTGGTCTTTGAGGCAAGGACCAAGCTGGGTATTGAGACAAGTTCCTTAGGATTGGGTATCAGTATTGGTGGGGCCAGTCCGGGACAATTAGTATCATCTTTGGTTTCTCTTGTCTGACTTTTAGGAGGACCTTGTGGAGAAGAGGCAGAAAGGCGTAAACTGATAGGTTTTTCCAACTGAAGGATAGGGCGTCCACTTTCCATGCTTGCCTGTGATAAGTCCTTGTGCAGAATTTTTTCAATTGATAATTTTGAGGAGAGGCAAGTAGATCTATGTCTGGGCTCCCCCATTTCTCTGTTATCATGCTGAAGACTTGGGGATTTAGTTTCCACTCGTGAGGATCCATAAGGTTTTTGCTTAAAGAGTGTTTTGATTTCCTGGCAGGAATTGAGCTTGAAGATGTATTTGGTAGGTCAAAGTTGTGTCCCACAGTGCCATGGCTAATCTGCATAGGGGGTATGAGTGTGTGCCCCCTTTCTTGTTTATATACCACATGACTGTGGTGTTGTCCGTCTTTATCAGTAGTTGTCCTGGATGAAGTAAGTCCTTGAAGGCTGTTAGGGCATTTTGAACAGCTAGCATCTCTTTCTGGTTGATATGTAGATGCATTTGTTTTGGTGACCATATGCCCTGAATGCATCTTCCTGCCATGTGGGCCACCCAGGCATAATCTGATGTGTCTGTTGTAATGGTTTGGCTGGCAGGGGGTAGAGAGAATGGCCGTCCCATGTTTTGGTGACATGCCTTTGCCCACCATAGAAACTCCTGTCGCAGATAGGGAATGAGAGGAATCATTGTTCCCAGACTGTGTGAATGTTGACTCCATAAACTTTTTAGGTACCATTGAAGTTTCCTCATATGCAGTCTTGCATATGGAATCAGTAGGATGCAGGATGCCATGAAGCCCAGAGCCTGCAGAATTTGTCTTGCGAAGACTGGGTTTTTGTTGCCATTAGTTTGAAGTAAGCAGTCAGTTGCCTTTGCTTGTCTGGCGTTAGGTAAGCCATCTGGGCAGTTGTATTCAAGCTTGCACTCAGGAATGTTATCTTTTGAGAGGGTACCAGTTGTGATTTCTTTTCATTTATTGTGTACCCTAGGCATGTTAGAAGCATTTTCACAAACGCCAGGTGTCGAAGAAGAGTGTCCTTGTTCTCTGCTTGAATGGGGATAGTCGTCCAAGTAAGGATATTTTTGTATACTTTTTTGTCTTCAAAATGCAATTACTGGTGCCAGGCACTTTGTAAAGACCCTGGGCGCAGTAGATAAGCCAAAAGGCAGTGCAGAGAATTGGTAATGCATTAAGCCTGCCTTGAATCTGAGGTATCTTCTGCACGATTGTCTTATTGAGACATGTAGGTATGCCTCTTTTAGGTCTAAAGTCACCAGCCAAGTATTCTTGCCCAGCATGGGCAGAAGTTGCTGCAAAGTCAGCATTTTGAATTTTGGAATGTCCAGGTATGTGTTCAAAATCGATAAATCCAGTATTGGCCACCAGGCCTTGTCCTTTCTGGGTACCAAGAACAGTCGTGAGTAAAAACCTTGTCCTTTTTCCTGTTCTGGTACTGTCTGAATGGCACCCATATCCATGAGGGACGTGACCTGTTTCTGTGCCTCTGCCCATTGATTTATTGGCAGATCTGGCCAACCATTTGCCATTGGCAGAGTGTGGAAATGGGATCTGTATCCCTGTGATATGATGTTTAGTACCCACTTGTCTTGGGTTATTAACTGCCAATTTTGAGCAAAAAGTGCTAATTTTCCCCCTATGGGTGCTGCCAAAAGATAAGTGCTTGGTGCAGGCAGAGGGAAGTCATTGGGATTGCTTTCTGTAGGTTTACGCTTTATCTCCTCCAGTTTTGGAGGTGGAAGCGCCCCATTGCTTTGACCTATATGAATCTTGCGCCTGGTATCTGGAACCCTTAGGGCGTCTGGATTTGCCCCTTTGAGCTCTCTCTGACACAGGAAGGGACCAATTTTTTGAAGGCCAGTGTCTACTGAATCTTGGTGGCTGCACTTGTAAGAAGTCTTTAACAGTTTATATAGACTTAGCTTTGTCTTCCATTTTCTTTAAAACCTCTTCTGCCTTAATACCAAACAGAGAACTATGTTGTAAAGGTGCATCTAGCAATTTAGCTTTAACATGATCAGGCAAACTTTGTGCCTTTAACCAGGCATGCCTCCTAATCACCGATCCAGCAACTGTGGCCCTGCAAGAGGCCTCTAAGGAATCAAAACCACATTGCAAAGTATGCTTTCCAACTTGTTCAGCTGCATGCAATAAATCCTGCAATTCTTTATTTTCTGCACAATCTGAAATCAACATCATTTTCTGTTTTAGCAATCCCATAACATGTTGTTGGTACTTAAGCATATGAAATTGACAGTTTAAGGCCCTGATTGCCAAGGTTGCAGATGTATATACCTTTTTTCCCCATCTGTCCAGTGCCCTTGAATCTCTGTCAGAGGGGGTAGGATTTTTTGCTGTTGAGGCCTTAACTCCCTTTGGACCCTGTGAAATAGTTTCAGGATCAGCAGCAGGGTTTCTAAATAAAAATTTATGTGAGTCAGGGACCCTGTAATATCTGTCCGGCTTACTGGGAGCCGGAGGTAAGGAGTCAGGGGTCAAGCTTGACTCCGAAAACACATCATCCACAATGTCTAAAACAGGGGGAATGGCTAAAGGCCTGTGCTGAGGGAGAAGAAGGAAATCCCTGAGCCTCTTTTTTGATTCTAAGAAGTCTTGACTCTCCCAGTGAAAATGCTCCCTCAAAGTATGTAAGGTTTCTCCAAATGAATAATCCTCAGGAGGCGATGCAGATGGAATAGACTCCTCAGCATCAGAATCCTCATAGGGAGGCATAGATAATTTCTGATCAGAAGAGGAATCAGAAGAAATAGAAACCTAATCTGAAGATTCATAATCAGTGTCTTGCCTAGGCCTCTTATCAGGAGGGGGATGGGTACCCCTGATCAAGGTAATAAGGTCTTCAGCCATTTTGATCATCTGTTTTTTAGGCTTAGAAGCCTGTGCATGTGGCTCATGCATCTTTTTTTAGTTTTAGAAGTTGCTTTGGTCTTTGGTTTTGCAGCTTTCGTTGGTTTGATATACAAATGTTGAGGTCTGAATACACCTGCGACTCAAAGCTAGTGGGCATCAGGGGCTGCAAAAGCACCTCAGAGTACCAGCGAACTGGCGACTGGCTTAGGAGAAGCTTCATCATCGGTTTTGGATCTCAACTGCCTTTCTCTGTCCTTTTCTTTGCATTTTTTATCTACTCCGGTAGTCGGATTACTATCTGACGACATTTCTGGGTAGTTAAATCTGTTTCCAAAATACTTTGATGTAAAAATATACCGACACTTGATAGTGCATTGGTTAAATCTAGCACAAAACCGACAGCCAGGCACGTTGTGATCAGGGCCTAGGCAAGGAATACAGTATAAATGTAAATCCTTATGAGGTATTTGCTTTCCACAAGTAATACAATTATTAACTTTTTCTGACATCGGTAAAAAGCAAGAAAAAGGTTTCCCCAATGGGGTACTTAGCTTTAGTGAACACTTCGGTTCTGAAACTCAACTCGAATATTTCAGTAGTCGGCCAACCGGCACTTGCAAAATGCTTCTGCTTCTGGCACCATGCGGCAAGAAAGACTAAAGAAAATGGCGTCGGCTGCATGTTTTATACCCCTGATGACCTGACGTCATGGAAGAGAAGACAGCAACCAACGCAGGACCCAAGACTTTGGAATTCAGGCCGACTGAGGGCAACCTGCCAGCAGATTACCACAAATGTAATGACTGCAACAGTGAAACACTAAGAACATCAATAGATCTGTGTTGTCTCTTTCCTTCTGGTTCAACCTGTGAGTTATCTGATCCAACTCAGATCAGAGACCGGCCATATTCCAAAGACTTTAGCCCACCAAGCTCTCCCTATTCTACCCATAATCCCTTGCCCAACTATCATTAACTCAGATGGAGTTTGCCCCACTCTACCTAAAACTGATATCACTCAGTCCCAACAGGAAAATACTAAGGATTCCAACATAGATGGAAATTCAATCTCCCTGACTCAGTAGTCCCATGATTTAGAAACGCACCACAATGGTGTGGGCAGAAGGGAGGGAAAGTTGAATCAGACAGAAAGAGACATGGGATTTAGAGTTATGATAAGTATATAACTTTCATATTTGTTAGTGTCTTTACCATCTGAATTCAAACTGTGGGACAGAGTCCCCAACCACATAAAACCCTAGCAAGGTTTTATGGAAGGATATTTTATTACACAATACAGTGGAATCAAAAGAAGCTCTGGACTTTGAAAGAATGCTCAATTTGCAGTGGGACACAAACATATGAGGACCCACCCAAGTAGCAGCTGCAAAAACATCAGCCAAAGTAGCTCTGGAGAAGAAGAGGCTGTAGAAGTAGCCCTAGCTCTAGTAGAATGACTATTTGGTTTACAATGCAATGACTTTCCTTTCAAACTATACCCAAAGGAAGTACAATCACTAGCCACTTGGACAGAATAACCTTGGACACTGGCACACCCAACTGGGTATTTGAAAAGGAAACAAATGTTTAGACTTTCTGAAAGATTTGGTTCTGCCCAAGTAAAACCTCAACGGACATCAATACAATGCAATAAATATTTCCCTTTGTTGGCAAATTCAGCAAAGAACACTGGTAAATAAATGGACTGATTCAAATTATTCTCTGTAGCCACCTTGGGAACAAAGGCAGGATCCATTTGGTGGGACACCCTGACTTTACAAAAAACAAATATGGAGGTACCAAAAAGAGGGTAGGCAGTTCTAACACTCACTTGGTGGAAGTAACAGCCACAAAATGTTTATGTGAAGATTGGCCTCAGTAGTGGGCCTGGTCCCTGCCTCTTGACATTTCCTGATTGCTGGGATAAATTTGCTTCTCTTCTGCCTGGTGTACAGTGAATAATCATTTTCCACAAACACTCTACTGTCTCCAACTTTTAGTAGTTTGTCCTTCTGCCACAGTTTTGTCAGAATCAACTCTTTTTCCTGGTAGGATTGCATCTTTACTATTAGAGGTCTTGGCTGCTTTCTCATGGCCAGGTTTGGATTATAGACAGACAAATTGCTCTTTCATTTAACAACTCCTGCCGTGGAATACTAGTCCAGTTGCTTATTTGTGTTTCATAAAATTAATACAGTCTGTTCCTTCCAGTTTCTCTGGTACAGCAGAAAATCTCAGATTTTTCTATACATGCTCTAACATCTTATTCTACCATTTTGTGAAACTTCTCTTCTTGAGCAGTCTCATACTCAGCCAGCCTTTTCTTCAATTTGACCTCTGATTTTTGTAGTTTTATCAGCTCATCTGAATAACTGTTAAATGCTTCTTCCATTTTTTCTAGCCTTTTGTTATTTGAGTTGATATACTTCTTCAGTGTTTTGCTTATTTTAATCAGCTCCAAGCACATTTGACTTGTTTTTTCCCTCTAGATTACTGGAAGTCATGTCGTGCACCAAAGCTGGAGCATGAACTGCTTTTTGCTGAACAGCTGCAGGATTCTTCCCAGCTAGTGTTTTCTCCACACCTTTTGTGGTTAATTTGCCTTCAAGTTCTCTAAATGTATTTTTGCTGGCATCTAGGCAGTGGACTTACTAGACAGAAACTGAAATTTACCCAAAAAGACAAATTCACTGGCTCTTTTTCTGACTTTCTGTTTGCACACTGGGAGAGTTGAAATTGTTACTCAGTGAGCAGCCATCATAGAAGTCCTTAAACTGAATAACTGTTAAGAAATCACGTGTATAATGCATGAAAAAGAAAAATCTTTGTAATGATTTTTCTCTTTTATAACTGTATTTGTACCCATGCCATTGTGTAATATGTGAATTTAATAAAGGTGTTAAAAAGACTGCATAGATTAATAATGATCAAAGAGCATGTATACCTGGTGGTATAGAGAGTCTACCTATCACCTATACTGACAGTTCCACTCAGTTATTAGTAGTGAGACATGATAGGAGAAAGATTTAAAAGTGCTAGACATTTAGTAACTCATTCTGTAGGAGTACTTTCTTTAGAAAGTGGTTTAGGGATCAGATTGAAAGCTGGTTAAATATTCAGTCAAGTGACATAAATGGGGTATTACACTGGTAAGATGCATTTAGGGATCCCTTAAAGATGGGATTGCAGCAGTGTATAGGCAAGATAATATATAATAAAAAAAAACAAAAAAAAAACAAGATTTGCTTTGGATCACTGGCAAGAACAGCTACAGGAGATGCAATATGCATATATGCAGGGAAGCCAGGATGCAGGAAGGAAACTGAGGTGGAAAAAACAAGTAGATAAAAATAAAAGAAGCCCCTCCCCAACAGCATCCATGCAAAATTCAGCTCAGTTTTCACCTAAAGTAATTGCAATCAGAAAAAGCATTCAGGGATGGGGTGCCATTTATGTTGAGTATCCCAAAACAAGGTAAATTGGCTCTGTTGGCAGCAATGGGTCAGGTCTGGAAAGGAGTTACAAAAAAGGTGTGGAAGTGGCAGGACCCCCACACACAGACTACAGGGCATGCATAAATTGTAACAGCAGATAGCTATAATGGAGGCTTTGGACACTGGATGAAAAGGCAAACATATATAACCAAGCAGTTGGCATTGTTAGAGAAATATATTGATTGTTATCCAGATAAAATTGCTCCTACCTATAGAGATTGAACTGCAGAGCAGATGCTGTGGCAGAAGTCAGTTGGGTTTGATTTGGCATTTAGAATTAAGCTTAAAACTGGAACTTGTATAAATCTGTATAAAATAATACTTGTTGGATGTAAAAGCAATGACTGAAAATTTTGTATGTAATTTATGTAGTCCTTTCACCTTCTCTTTTCACAGAAGTCAACTTGAATTGAAAATAATAATGATGTTTAAAAATGAAAAAAAAAAACTTAATTGCTAGAACACTACATTTATAAAATACAAGTTGTGCAGTAATTTGTATTACTTTACATTGTACACTATACATGCCATGGACTTTTGGCGATTGTTAAGACACTCCAAGGATGTGTAATATCAAGCACCACCCCTTTGTGTGATGTAGACCAACCTTATATCTTATTTTTCAAGAAGTAAATGATTCTTTAAATCAAGTTTTTTAATACAAAAATGAGATTAAAAAAAATGCTTAACATCCATTAGGATGCTTACACTCACCGCACCCCCTAAATTACTGGAAGGCACTTAAAATTCTGTAAAACTGAGGGCATGGGGGCAGCAGCCACATTCCTGGATACGTGTAGCCATCTTTCACTGGCATTAGATCAGTAATACCCATTAGAGTTTCATTTTTTCCTACTTAATCATTTTTAAAGTTCAAAAGTACAGCATTGCAACAACAACTAAAAAAAAATGGCAATCATTTAACTGATAGCACCATCGGGACGTCAGTCAAGTTGGCAATGCCCACACATGTGCAAAGTACAATTGTTTGTCTTAATGCAAACATTCGCCAGATTTTTTTTTACAATAAACTAAAATTGTTTACTCATTTACTACACATTTTCAGTAATAACATATTCAGTCCCAAGAATTATTTTCTGCTCTGGAGGTGTATGTCATGTTTCTTCAGCAGTCTTTCATATCTGAAGTATTTGGTAGTATTATTTAAATTGGATGCCTGCTCCTTTGGTACAGTTCTTGCTGTGTTATTGCTTGAATCTGGAATCACCACTTCAGGAGTCTTTCATTTGTAATATTTACAAAAAAAAAGAAATACTCTCCGTGGTATCCCCGAAGTCTCAAACAACCCACTAAACAAGTATAGTGGGTCCAAAAACAAAACAGTGTAAGAAACTTGTCTGTGTGGAAGATTTTCAGTCCATATATCAAAAGCTAATCACTGTATATTAATCAGATCAAACAATAGTAGTAGTAGTAATGAATCTAAACTCGTCTTAAGTAAAAAAAATAAAAAATATATAATTTGAAATATTGTACAGAATTACTAAGTATTCCAAAGTAATGCAAGCAAGGCAGGCAGTCTGTTTCCAGTTCAAAATCCTTTAAGTACACAGACAAGTTATCCAATAA